>NW_023494785.1:41143904-41146404 GCF_904425465.1 Colossoma macropomum
GCAAGCGGTTCATAGGAATTTAATATTGGCTTGAGTGGAGCCTAATTTTGGAGCCCATTAGTCTGACTGAATTATTCTTCCTGTGGTCATTTAATTGAGATTTGTTTTTCTAAATGTCTGAAAATACTAGAGCCTTTGATGTTTAAAGCATTAGATATTCACAGAATATACATTATATATGAAACACGCTTGTGTTAATCCTTTTTATGAATAGTTATGCAGTTATCAGGTAACGTGGTGCTGTTTGATATTAACCACACATTGATTTCATTTGTTGAAATACATTGTAGAGGAAATCTGTCAGATGCTTTTCGTTTGTGCTTTTCTGCAGTTTCTTCGTGTATGAGAGAAGAGACGGCTCAGGCCTCTGCAGTGAAACGCTCACGCTCTGTGAATAGATAAGGACGTTTACGTCCAGCTTAGCCTCAGTGCCAATTTTGCCTGGAGAAACAGAGATATGGAATCAGCCTTTCCACTTGGGGAATCGCAGCATGTTCCAAATAGTTGTTTTCTTCTGGCAAATTAAGTAACAGAGTTGTAATGATGTGGGAGTTTGTTTTTTTTTCGTTCACCGATGGAGCGTGAAGCTCTCAGTGTTTGGCTCTTTTTGTTCTAGGTCTGTGGTGAAACTGAGTCCTGTTGACTGGAATTCCTGACCATTAGAACTCACTGAAATTCTCTCATTCTGAGAACTTTCATGATGCATGTTTGGTTGCTGCCTAATAGATTTAGGGCACAATCATTAACTCAATTTTCAAATTAATAGTAATATAAACGGATTGTGTTAAATAGTCGTAACTCTACAGAGATCTACACCTTTTAATGCACAGTTAGTGGTTATTTGTTGAATGTAGCATATTGGGGAAAAATAAAACACAGGGAAATAACATATGTAAGTATACCAAAATACCATATATAATATTAAAATATTTAAGTACCTAGAGAATGTGTTAACATTTTTTACTTTGAAAGTTTATAAAACATGTCATTTGAACAGGGGTATGCAATTATTTTTTTTCAATATGACTCTAAGCAGGCCTGGGCAATACAACGGTATTGATAATCGGTGAAATGATAATTATGAATATAATATTATAATATATTTCATAATTATTCAACATTATTGCATACTGATGTTATTTTTCATCAAACATTCTGTTCCATCATCCTTAGCAGCTAAGGCTTGAACTAGACATCTTTGGGAGAACAGCACTAACAAGCATGACAGTTAGCAGTTAGCCTGTGAGCTAATTTAAATTATGAAATCATTTGAGAGTTAAAAGGCAGAGAGTTTTAGGGAAGATTGGGGCTCGGAGGTATAAAAGTGGTTTGATTTTATTTTATTTATAGTAACATTCTCTGCAAATCTAAACAGATGTTTAAAAATCAGACATACGCAAATACACAACTAATTTTAATTTAATTTAAAAGATTGTGAGTGACAGTGAGCCTGTTGACACCGAAAGAAGTGTCAGACACTAAACTTGTCTTGTCTGATCAAATTTGCAGTAATTAAGTTTCTTGGAACTGTTCATTTAAAATTGAGCATTAAAAAATCCATAATAATTAATAATTATCCATTTTGAGCAACAGCAACAATATCTTGATAAAAAGTGTGGTGATATTTCTGTATCTCTCTCTGCAGTGCACTCAGTGTGGTAAGCGTTTCCGGCAGCTGCCCCACCTGCAGGACCACGAGCGGATCCACAGCGGCGAGCGGCCCTTCACCTGCTGGGTTTGCGGCAAAAGCTTCAGCGTGGCGGCCCGCCTGACGGAACACGCCCGCGTGCACAGCGGTGAGCGGCCCTACGCCTGCCCCCGCTGCCCCACCGCCTTCCGCTCGCGCCCCAACCTCGACAAGCACCTGCGGCTCCATGCCTGCGACCCCTCCGACCCCAACCAGGCCGCCGCCCAAGCCGCGCTGGACCAGGACCAGGCCGTGCAGACCATCCTGCTGGTGCAGGAGGGTCCGTCTTCACCCTCTCCGGCGTCAGCCTCCGTCCAGGAGGGCGCGCTGGTGGCCGAAACGGAGAACGGATCGTCCGTGGTCTTCCTGCATCCCAACATCACTGTGCCCACCATTCCCTCGGTCACGGTGCCCACCATCTCAGTGGTGGCGGGCCAGGAGGTGCCGCACACCATAGAGTTCATTATCGAGGAGACTGTGTAGAGAGAGAGAGAGAGAGAGAGAGAGAAGCGGAGCAAATGGAAGATGGAGACAGAGAGCGATGGAGCAATTTGCAAAGGAGCCTCGGCCGCAGACGGCCTCGGAGATAGCTTAAGGTTAGCAGGCCGAGGAGAAGAAGGAGGAGGAGAGAAAGAGAGGAACTTAAAGCCTTACAGGGACACATGTGGGTGTGTATGTGTGTCCGGGAGTGTAAAACTGATGGGTGATTTGTAATTTGAAAAGCTCCGCAGACCCAGTTACATGTATTTTTAGTTTTTTTTCCTTTTCTACTTCACCGGCAACAGCAGAACAAGGACACATCACCTACACTGA
>NW_023494785.1:41151404-41236404 GCF_904425465.1 Colossoma macropomum
TCTCTCTTGTTTTCTCTTTCTTCATCTTTCTCCCCTTTTTCTCTTTCTTCTCCTTTCTCCTTCTCATGCTTTATTTCTTTTTTCTCATTTTTCTCCCTCATTCCTTCTGTCTTAATCTCTCTCTCTCTCTCGCTTTCTTCATTGCTCCCATTCTCTTTTTTCTTCTCCTCTTTCTTTCGTTCATTTCTGTTTCTCCCTCTCTCTCTTTTCCTCCCATTCTGTTTTCTCCCCTTTCTCTCCTTATTTCTCTCACACGTTCTCTCCTTTACTCCCCGTCCCCTCTTTTTCTCCATCATTCATTCTCTCTTCATTTTTCACCCTCATTTCCTGTCTTAGTCTCTCTCTCCCTCTCTCCTTTGCCCTTTCTCTCTTTCTTTCTCACTCTTTCTGTCTCTCCTTTTCTCCTTCCTTCCCTCTCATTCCCTTCTCCCTCACTCTTTTTCACAATGGCTTTTCTCCTTCACTCTTTCTCCCTTGCCCTCTCTCTCACTCTCATTGTCACTTTTTGCTTTCATGCTCTCTCTCCTCTCTCTCCCCCTTGTTTTCTCTGTCTGTCTCTCTCCTTTTCCCTCTTGTCCCCCTCTCTCTCTCCCTCACTCGTTCTCTCTCTGCTTTCCCCCCTGTCCCCCTCTTTCTCTCCCTCCCTTGTTCTCTCTCTCCTTTTCCCCCTTGTCCCCTGTCTCTCCCTCACTCGTTCTCTCTCCTTTTCCCCCTTTCTCTCCCTCCCTTGTTCTCTCTCTCCTTTTCCCCCTTGTCCCCTCTCTCTCCCTCACTCGTTCTCTCTCTGCTTTTCCCTCTTGTCCCCCTCTTTCTCTCCCTCCCTTGTTCTCTCTCTCTCCTTTTCCCCTTGTCCCCCTCTTTCTCTCCCTTACTCGTTCTCTTTCTCCTTTTCCCCCCTTGTCCCCCCCTCTCCCTCCCTTGTTCTCTCTCTCCTTTTCCCCCCTTGTCCCCCCCTCTCCCTCCCTTGTTCTCTCTCTCCTTTTCCCCCTTGTCCCCCTCTCTCTCCCTCACTCGTTCTCTCTCTGCTTTTCCCTCTTGTCCCCCTCTTTCTCTCCCTCCCTTGTTCTCTCTCTCCTTTCCCCCTTGTCCCCTCTCTCTCCCTCCCTTGTTCTCGCTCTCCCTTTCCCCCTTGTCCCCTCTCTGTCTCTCTCTCACTCGTTCTCTCTCTCCCTTTCCCCCAGTCCCCCCTCTCTCTCTCCCTCACTCATTCTCTCTCTCCTTTTCTCCCTTGTCCCCCCTCTCTCTCTCCCTCACTCGTTCTCTCTCTCCTTTTCTCCCTTGTCCCCGCTCCCTCTCTCCCTCACTTGTTCTCTCTCCTTTTCTCCCTTGTCCCCCTTTCTTTCTCCCTCACTCGTTCTCTCTCCTTATCTTCCTTGTCCCCCTCTCTCTCCCTCACTTGTTCTCTCCTTTTCCCCCTTGTCCCCCTCTCTCTCTCCCTCACTCGTCCTTTTCTCACTGTCCCTCCCTCTCTCCCTCACTCTTTCTCTCTCCTTTTCCCACTGTCCCTCCCTCTCTCCCTCCCTCATTCTCTCCTTTTCCCATTGTCCCCCTCTCTCTCTCCCTCACTCGTCCTTTTCTCACTGTCCCTCCCTCTCTCCCTCCCTCGTTCTCTCTCCTTTTCCCATTGTCCCCCTCTCTCTCTCCCTCACTTGTTCTCTCTTTCCCTTTCCCATTGTCCCCCTCTCTCCCTCACTCGATCTTTCTTTTTTCCTCTTGTCCTTCTCTCTCCCTCACTCGTTTTCTCTCCTTTTCTCCATTGTCCCCTCTCTCCCTTTCTCCCTTGCCCTGTCTCTCTCTCTCATTGTCTCTTTCTTCTTTTTTCTCCCTTGTTCTCTGTCTTGCCCTCTCTCATTCTATCCCTCTTTCACCTTATTCCCTCCACTTTTCTCCCTCTCACATTTTTCCCTCGTTCCCTCTTTGTCTTTCTCTCTCTCTGTCTGTCTGTCTCTCTATTTTCCTGCCTTGTCCTACCTCTCTCTCTCATCCCTTTCTCTCTCTCTCTCTCTCTCATCTTCTCCTGTTTCGTTCACCTTGCTTCTCCCTCTGTGCGTTTCCCCTCCTCTTTTTCTTCCCTTCCCCTCTCATCCTCTCTCTCTCTCTCTCTCTCTCTCTCTCATTGATAGTAGAGGTGATGTGACTGGAATACTGAGCAGCTAATCATTATTCCTCTAGTGAGCCACAGTGCACAGACTGAATGTCAATTTTACTGGCCTCTCTCTCTCTCTCTCTCTCTCTCTCTCTCTCTCTCTCTCTCTCTCTCTCCCTCTCTCCCTCTCTCTCCCCCCTCCCTCTCCGTAGCCCCAGGTTTCCGTGTTATCCAGGCAAAGGTTAACGCTAAACCTTCAAACACATGAGGATTAGGGGGACTCGTAGAAAGTAGGGCTCAGGTCCCAGCTCTGCTCTTTTGTTTGTGTTTTAGTGTGTGTGTGTGTGTGTTACTGTGTCAGTTTGAAGACTGTGTGTGTGTGTGTGTGTGTGTGTTGCATAAAAGGGGATTCTGTGCCGATTTGAGGTGGTGAGACATCTGTTGACTGCACAGTGAAACACTGGGGAAAAGAGCAGAGAGAGAGAGAGAGAGAGAGAGACGCAGCGGGAGGACAGCCGCATGACAACAGGTGTAGATGACAACAGTAATTAAAGAGACACGCATTTCAAGGGTGTTTTTTGCCTCCACTGCCCGTTTCAAGGAGACAGCATCATACCGAAGTGATGAAACAGAGAAGAGGACGGGAAAAAGCGAAAAAGAGAAATGCAAGCAGTGAAACAGTAGTGAATTATTTGTAATTGCAATTGAAACAGTGTTGTGGAATGAATGAGACAGAATAATCACATAATGATGACATTAATTAGGGAAAAAAAGTCAATATTTCATTTAGTAAATATGATATAATACATGCAGTCATTACCACAGATTGCAATACACTACAGGAAGCACAGGGGGCGATATGGCATCTATTGCTCCATTTAAAAAATGCAGTTAATGCAGTGAATATGACAGATTGCAGTACCTACAGGAAGCATAGGGGGCAATATGGCATCTATTGTTCTCTTTAAAAAGTACTCTATAATGTTTGTATATAAATGCAGTGAAAATGACAGACTGCAATACACTACAGGAAGCACAGGGGGCGATATGGCATCGATTGTTTTTTTTAAAAAGCGCTCTATAATGTTTGTATCATACATGCAGTTCATATGACAGAATGTAATACACTACAGGAAGCATAGGGGGCGATAAAGCATCTACTGTTCCCTTTAAAAAATGCAGTTAATGCAGTGAATATGACAGATTGCAGTACACTACAGGAACCATAGGGGGCAATATGGCATCTATTGTTTCATTGCACATAAAAGAAGAAAGCTCTTGTTGCACAGACAGAACTTCGCTGATTGAAACTGATTGTTTGAACAATGACAGCTGTGACGGCGTCAAAGTGAGAGGAAACAGCAGAAGGCATAATTGTTCAATTAGTCAATTAACCAAATGATTATCAGTAGATTAATCATTTATTGGAAGCCATTAGCTGCCGTCTCTCTCTGCTGTTGTGCATAATCATCATGATTTCAATAGTGATATTAATATTAGTCTTTCTTCTCCATATTTTAGAATAGACCTAATCCACACTTACTGGCCACTTTATTGGAAACCCCTTCTTTTTACTGTAGCTCGACCATGCTAGTTAGAGGC
This sequence comes from Colossoma macropomum, assembly GCF_904425465.1. NCBI lineage: Eukaryota > Metazoa > Chordata > Actinopteri > Characiformes > Serrasalmidae > Colossoma > Colossoma macropomum. The sequence continues at coordinate 41,155,093 of NW_023494785.1, forward strand.
TGTGGCCCATCTGTTGATGCACAGTTGGTGTTACAGCCATCTTCCAGCCCTTCGTCAGTGGTCAGTTTCTGACCACAGAGCCACTGTTGGCTGGATATCTTTGGGTGGTGGCCCACTTTCAACTCTCCAGCAACACTGCTGTCCATGTCAGTGTCTCCACCAAATAATATCTGGTCAACAGCAGTCCTGTGGTCAGAGACTGACCGATGATAAATGGAGTCATAATATTAAAACCACTTGTTTCTACACTCATTGTCCATTTTATCAGCTCCACTGACCATATAGGAGTACTTTGTAGTTCTGCAGTTACAGACTGTAAGCTGTTTCTCTGCACCCTGTTCTTCAGTGATCAGGACCCCCATGGACCCTCACAGAGCAGGTACTATTTGGGTGGTGGATCATTCTCAGCACTGCAGTAACACTGACGTGGTGGTGGTGTGTTAGTGTGTGTTGCACTGGTCTGAGTGGATCAGACACAGCAGTGCTGCTGGAGTTTTTAAACACCTCAGTGTCACTGCTGGACTGAGAATAGTCCACCAACCAAAAATATCCAGCCAACAGCGTCCTGTGGGCAGCGTCCTGTGACCACTGATGAAGGACTAGAGGATGACCAACACAAACTGCAGCAGCAGATGAGCTATCGTCTCTGACTTTACATCTACAAGGTGGACTGACAAGGTAGGAGGGTCTAATAGAGTGGACAGTGATCTCCAGCAGCACTGCTGTGTCTGATCCACTCGTACCAGCGCAACACACACTAACACACCACCACCTTCCCACCAATACCTGCTCTGTGGGGGTCCTGACCAATGAAGAACAGGCTAACAAAGTATGCAGAGAAACAGATGGACTACAGTCTGTAACTGTAGAACTACAAAGTGCACCTATATGGTCAGTGGAGCTGGTAAGATGGACAGTGAGTGCGGAAACAAGGAGGTGGGTGTTTACGGTAGGTGTAGAAGTGGTCAGTGAATGGAAATACAGGATCAAAGTGAACATAACAACACAAGGAATTAGTAGTGTAATGAAAATGTCATCGAATCAAAGTGACCTATGTCACAGAGTGTCAGCAATCTGGAAGGTTCATTAACTTCATTAACACAACCTTAAACAATACTTGAAAAAGTCAGAGACCCTCTGATTTATTTCATTTCCAGTCAAAACGGCCATTAAATACAAGTTACTCATTTTTCAGTGTCAGAAAAACAGCAGGAAACGTATATTTAGCAGAAAATTACACAGAAGCCTCCAACACTAAGTAAATCAAACCTGTCATTATTTAATAAGTCTTTAATTTTGTGGACTCTGCAGCCACTTTAACTCCTCCATCCTTCCAGTCTTAAAACCAACCAGTTCCACCTGCGTCCTCCAATAAAAGCTTCCCAACAATCTCACTGACATCATGTTCCCCTTTAAAGAGACACGTTCACACAAGCTGCTGCCCAAACTCACCTCAGCTGCCACACATTTCTCTCTCATGAGCATCTCAAATGGCTAATGGAGATCTTTCTGAGGAGAATAGACGTAAGATAATCCACCTGCATGATGAAGGAGAAAGAGTTAGAAAACAGGAGTTTCCAAAACTGCAGATCAAGGGTGATTTTATGAAACGGATAGTTCATGTCCTAAAATCTGATTGGCTGAGCTGCATTCGAAGCCATTGTAACCAGAGCCAGTTTAAGGGGAGCCAGGCCTCTTCCTATTTCCCCCGTTATATCAAAAACAGGACTAAAAAAGGGCCAGAGGGCACCCATGAGCGAGTCCTCAATGAATGGGGGTGAATGGAGCCAAACGGCTAAAAACGAAAAGAACTTGCCCAGAACTTTCCTTTAATTTTAGAAAGTAGAAGGATGTATTTCACGTCCTTTTTATATTATATTTAATAAAAAATATTTCAGGCAGCAGGACACAAACATTACTGCTAGTTGAGCGCTGATTGGTTGGCGAGTGGAGCAGCTCATTGGCTGTTCGCGCTCACTGACGTCATGAACGTACAGGGTGCCATTTTAAACTCCTATGACTCGAGTTTAAAAGCTCTTAAAAATATAACAGCGATGTTAAGATGATTTATACTGTTCTGTGTTCTCTGGAGATGAATATTCTTTTATATTAAAATTATTTGAGCATTTATAAACTATGATTTTATTCAAATGCTACAATGAAATGGCTGATTGTAGAGACTCCGATCTCTTTACAGGGGTGGTGATAGGAACCAGGGGTCACCATGACTACAACACAAATATAGCCATTTTATTTATTGTCCAAAACCACCAGTGAACCTACAAGAGTCTTCTGAGTTTATATGGAATGTTGATGATGCTAAAATAGCAATAAATCTGAGAAAATTAGTTTTCTATGGGGACTATTTTGCCTTGGAACACCCTTCATTTATCCCTCCACTGGAAATTAATTAAAATAAATTGATTAAAATACATTTTAGGCCAAAACTTTATCACAAAACCACCATATAACCACATAACCACCATGTCTCAGACACGAGGCAGTGAATTCATAATCATTTCATGTAGTAACCTTCTGTGAGGGAGCTTTTAGAGGTGGACGTCTGGTTCCTATCACCACCACTGTGAATAAATCAGACTCTGTACGTTTCTCTAGAACAGAGCGTTTCACACCAAACCACTCTGAATGATTTCATTGACATTCTAACCATTTAATTATGCAGAAATTTCGAAAAGTCTGTGGAGTTCTCCTTCAGTGGATTAATCTTTGGCTCTAATGCTGCTGGCAGGGAGCACCGAGTGTACTGATGCAGTGAGAGCCCGTTTTGGTTTAAACTGAGGGGTTTGCAGCTTATTTTGTTTACCAGAACTAGGCTGGTCAGCTAATAGCTAACAGGCTAAAAGACAGCAAACAGCCTAAACAGCTCCAACATTAATATCACAGGCTTAAATTAAAGTACTTACGATGTGATTCACTGTAAAATGGCGATATAAAAGCCTAAATAATGTCACTTCAATGTCTTACACGCTTCAAATGTCCGTGTTTCAGTCAGAAGTAACGTTAGCCTCAAACCCAGGCTGAGTCCCAAATGGCTCCGTACTCCCTAAATAGTGTGTTATGTAAGTTTGCATTTCTAGCTTCTGCAGCCAAATAGTGCATTGTTTGTAGAGTATGAATGTAGATGAATCCGAGATTATTGTTTTTAGTGATATTATGCATTGTTAGGGTTCAGCAGGTAGTATTTAAATTGCTACGTAGTTAGTGCACTATGTAGGGAGCAGGGAGTTATTTGAGATTCAGCCCCAACGTGAGAAGAGGGCGTCGTTGGCTTGGCAGAAGAAGCTTCGCGGTGGTAATTAGTGACCAACCTTTCATTAAACCGTGCTGTGTTATCATATGTTCATTATTATACGACAAAAAGTTAAAAAGTTAATGAAATGACCGCAATATACAGTGATTGGCGAGCGAACGTTCTTCTCCTCATCTAACGGTCAGTGGTTGCTTGGCAACGATACCATACTCTACAGGAAGTACACGTCTTGGCAGAATACTTGTTTATGTCGATTATTATTGATAATAACTTAAATAATGTTCTAAAACACAGTGTATTTTGACATATTTTATATTGGCCACACTTTTATAAAAGCAATAAGACACTCGAGGCCGCGTTACTGCGATTTTATCGATTTTTATCAAGCCAGAGAACTTGTAGAGAGGAGAACTACTACTTTGTAATATCGTCCGCGTTTCTCAAACACTAGAGGGCGCTCCCGAGCGAGTCCAGAATGAATGGGTTAAGATGGAGCATTTCAGCAAAATCATAGTTTATAAATGCTGAAACGTTTTTTAATGTAAAAGAATATATTCATATCCTGAACACAGAGCAGCATAAAACATTTTAACACCACTGTTATATTTTTAAGAGCTTTTAAAATCGAGTTATAGGAGTTTAAATCAGCACCTCATGTTTATTCATGACCTCAGCGAGCGCGAACAGCCAATGAGCTGCTCCGCTCGCCAACCGATCAGCACTTACTAGCAGTAATGTTCGTGTCCTGCTGCCCAAAACCCGTTTGCTGTAGAAAAAAGGAAACATACAGGTGAGTTTTCTTTGCTTTTTTAGTGAAATACATCCTTCTACTATCTAAAATTAAAGGAAAGTTCTGGGCGAGGGATTATAAACTATTTTAACTTGTTGTTTTAGCTGTTTAGCTCTATTTAACCCCATTCGTTAAGGACTCGCTCGCGGGAGCCCTCAGCTGTTTTGCAGTTCTGTTTTTGATATAAAGGGGGAAATAGGAAGAAACCGGCTCTGGTTCTATATAGAACCTTTTTGAAAAATGGTTCTGCTGTCGTTACAAGCTTGACATGTTAACAGTAGCAGAACCATATACAACACATTCCCCGTTAGTCTGAAGAACCATTTCTCCATGCAAAGAACCATGCAGATGTCAAAGTCACACTTGTTCATGTAAACAGAATGTTGTGATATGTTAATATGCTCATGTGTGATTTTGCTTTTGGATCAAAGCCGGAGTTTTTTCCCCTTCACCTATTTAAATGCATATCACCACTGAGAGTAGGAGATAGGCCTGCACAGTATACTGTTTGCTGACCATTATTGTGATACTGACCTTTCCAATGCTGGTATCACAGAAGACTATAATACCACAATAGACCACCAACCTAGCAGAATGGTTCTGACTGTGCGCTGTGAGTGGAGATAGACAGATATAAACATTTGCACTGGCCATTTGGGCCACCAATCCAATGAATCTTGTGACTAAGAATTTGTGCCCAGAATTACAGAAACATATTTTTAATATATGAGTTATTCTCATAATGTGGCACTATTGGAACAACTTTATTTAATTTATTTTAAATTGATTCTTACTAACATTTGCCAACTTTTCATTACTGCAACACAGTAAATCTGCGGTGTTTCTTTTGCCAAATTTCTTTTTCAGTAATCTCTATACTGTTGTAAGTGTTTTAATGCTAATTATTAAAACAGACACCGATCAGCCACTTTATTAAAGCCACCTCCTTGTTTCTGCACTCACTGTCCATTTTATCAGCTCCACTGACCACATAGGAGCACTTTGTAGTTCTACAGTTACAGACTGTAGTCCATCTGTTTCTCTGCATACTTTGTTAGCCTGTTCTTCAATGGTCAGGACCCTCATGGACCCCCACAGAGCAGGTACTATTTGGGTGGTGGATCATTCTCAGCATTGCGGTGACACTGACGTGGTGGTGGTGTGTTAGTGTGTGTTGCGCTGGTCTGAGTGGATCAGACACAGCAGTGCTGCTGGAGTTTTTAAACACCTCAGTTTCACGGCTGGACTGAGAACCTGTATGTATTATCATGGTGTAAGAACAGCGGCTACAGAGATCTGCTTTGCATTTGTTGCTCTGATAGGTAGTCATCGCTTATCGTGGGTTACTCTAAAACATCTGTCCAACGACTGGCTCATTTCTTTTCTTTATTTCATATACACTGTTGTATTGTAGTGTCGCGCCTCTGGCCACACGGCCATAGGACTGCGGGAATTGCAGCCATGCAAAGTGGCCAGGCTCTTAGTAAGAACTGGACAGTTGTTGCCGTTAATGTTGTTGTTACTGGCTTTCACGATGTATTTATGTGTTGTTTGTGCTTAATTGTGCTGGACTCTGGGACAGGTGGAGTGAGTGCTGGCGTCTACCATGTATTGAAGTGTTGTGGCTATGTGTGACCTTCCCTGCAGTCTCGCTGCTTGAGTAGCACTGGGTAGCGGTTCACACTTGCTGCCTGTTCAGTAAAAGAGCACTTGCCTGCATGCACAGTGTTTCCCTCTGGTTCTTCTTCATCCGGACGCTACAGCATGCTCATCGTCAAATCTTTATTCTTTATTCATATCTTACGGCATGGGTGTCAAACTCAACCAGTAAAAGGGCCATATTAAAAAATCTCATCAAATCTGTGGGCCAGAGAAACAAATGTTTTTATTTTATTTTTCATTAATGTTGTGCTGTAATCCCAACTGGCCATTGTTTATTCAAAATATGCAAAAACCTCAACAGTAAAATACAGACACTTGCAGTAGACTTTGAAACATTACATGGACACTTTAAATGTCCCCAGATCCTCGGTCATCTAAACCGACCTATTTGCTTGAACACCTGGTATCCTTTCTTTGCTGCAAGTTCAGTTAAGTCCAGGCAACCCTGTCCCCCGCAACTTCCTCCAGCTCATTCTGGGGGACCCCAAGCCGCTCCCAGGCCAACTTGGAGATATAATCCCTCCAGCGGGTCCTAGGACGACCCCGGGGTCTCGTCCCAGTAGGCAGTGCTTGGTAAACACCTACCGGGAGGAGTCCAGGGGGCATCCTGATCACATGCCCAAACCACCTCAACTCGCTCCTCCCAATGGAGAGGAGTAGCGGCTCTGCTCCGAGCTCCTCCCGGATGACTGAGCTCCTCACCCTATCAAATGGAGTGTAACCCGCCACCCTGCGAAGAAAGCTCATTTCCACTGCTTTTATTCATGATCTCATTCTTTCGGTCATTACCCAAAGCTCATGACCACAGATGAGGGTGAGGATGTAGACCGACCAGTAAACAGAGAGCTTTGCCTTATGGTTCAGCTCCCTCTTCACCACTACAGTCCGGTACAGTGACCGCATTACTGCTGCCGCCTGTCCCAACCTGCGGCCGATCTCACCATCCCTCTTCCCATCACTCATGTACAAGATCGCGAGATACTTGAACTCCTCCACCTGGGGCAGGTCCTTTCCCCTTACCTGGAGTGGGCACGCCATCCTTTTCTGGGCTAGGATATTAATAATATTAATAGAAAATTAAAATACTTCCGCCGGCCGGGTAGGATTGTGTGGCGGGCCTGATCTGGCCCTTGGGCCTTGTGTTTGACCAATGGGTCTTAAGGTTTGTTCCTCTTGCTTTCAGCAAGTTTTTCCTTTCCGCTGTTGCCTTTTGGGACCTTTGGGAATTGGAACTGGATTTTCTGTAAAGCTGCTTTGTGTCTATATAAATCAATCGTGAATTGAATTCAAATGAATTGTATTGTATTGAAAAAACGCAAATCTTCAAGGCGAGTGACCCCTCAGGCCACAGGCTCTGCATGTTGCGGCCAGGGCCACCACACAGTAGGCAGGGTTGGCCCCTGGCTGTGACCAGTCCCGGTTCCAGAGGCATTTCCGTGGGTGCTTTGATAATCCAGGTTAATTATCTCAGTCATGCAGGTCAATCACTTTACCGATCCACCAGTATGACAAGGCGTATCACGACCTCAGAATGCAGCACTGTGATTGCGATGCTGGTATTTGTATCTCGCAGCCCTTGTAGGAGGGGTGGGAGTAGGAGACTCCGTCCGCCTTTGAGTCTTTGAGTCTTTGAGGAACGAGCGAGGCAAGAAAAGAGGAGCGTGATTGGAGAGAGGAGGGAGAATAGGAAGAATTTTTTTTTCCTTTCTGTAGGAGGAGGGCACAGCACGAAAGGGAGCGCGAGCTGATTGGATTGGAGCACGAGCAGAAGAGGAGGTATGGGGGGGATACAATGAGAGTGAGCGAGCGAGAGCGAGAGAGGGAGGGAGGGAGGGAGGGAGGGGGTCGGAGTGTGTGAGAGAGTGTATGCAGCTTGCGGTGCCCCTGCTGTGGAATTACAGCAGGAGAACGGTGTAGGGGACCCGAAAGGAAGCAGTTTGCCGAAAGAACGTGTGTGGCAAGTGGAGGGACAGGCCAAAGCGCAAGAAGGCGACTGGCCGTCGGAGCGCCCGGGAGAAAAAGGAAGGGTCAGGAGAGGGAGAGGGAGAGGGAGAGTGTCATTTTTCGAATCGCCACCTCATTACAGGGGTCGTCTTCTCACGGTGAGTGTGTCTGTGTGTGCTGCATCGTGCACCGTGCACTGTGCCATTCAGGCTTATTAGACTGTCATTCATGTTAATCAATAGGGGCCCATGGTGAGTAGAAGGGTGTGATTATTTTTTATCGCTTTGTCTTTGAATTATGAGGAAAGAGCTTGCCATACAATTGTGTGTGTGTGTGTGTGTGTGTGTGTGTGTGTGTGTAGCGCCAGTGTGTGATTGGTATTCAGTAAGCGGACTGTGTTCAGAATGGCTCCACAGAGCGGGGATTGTGTTAACCTGCGCTCCAGCCACAGTTTCTCTCTCTCTCTCTCCCTCTTTCTCTATGTCTCTCGCCCTATCTCTGCTTCTTTCCCATTCCTATTAGCTCCCATCTGCTGCTGCTGCCGTTTCACCCCGGCATCTGCCTTTTTTTCCTCTCTCTCTCTGTCTCTTTTCTCTCTCTCTCTCTCTCTCTCTACCCTTCTCCTCTTCTCCTTCTCTCCATCCCCCTCTCTTCCCTCTCCTCCCTCCCACCCCCCCCACTACTGACTCACAGAGTGCTGATGTATTTGAGAGAAATCTGGCTGTCTTGCATTCAGTTTTTGTCTCTCCCTCCTAAAATTCTCTCATCCTCTCATCCCTCGTTCGTTCACTTGCGGACGCAGGGGCCCTTCCTGTTGCTTGGCCGAAGGCGTGTGCGCGAGCGTGCCCGCGCGATAGTGCTGACTGGCTAGGGATAATCGGATGTAGCTTTAGTCGCGCTGACATTTGTTGCGTGTGCGTGCACAGTGGTGCTAACCGCTAACAGCTACGTGGGGCTCGCGGATCACTCAAGTGAAGCTTCAGTCGTGCTGACATTTGTTGCATATGTGCGAGTGTGTGGTGCGAAGAGAACATGGCAGGGTTCGTCCGCTGCCTCAGAGGCCGCTTTCTCACGTCCCCGTCGATCCCGATCCGGCCCACACACACACACACACACACACACCCACGCAAACATACACCAGCTTTATCCCACTCACACCGGCTAAACAGTCCCAGGGGTGAACGACTCTATTGATTAAAACCCAATACTCAGGAGAGCCCTTAGAGGTTAGAGTTCAAACTGGCCCAGCATCTCCATATGTCCATATCTCTTCCTTTCACTCCTCTCTCTCTCACCCGGAGCATCTGTCCATCCTTTCTGACCCTATTTAACCCCTTAGGTGAAGGCTGTAAAACTTCTAAATGACATGTTTACGTTCAGCCACCCTTTGAATGACTTACTCCCACAGAAAGGTCTTCAAAGGGCCTCATCAAAACCAACTGACATGCATTACTGCAAGAACTCACAGACTGAGAACTACAGACTACAGCTGTTAGACCTTTTAGCATCAGTTATGAATGTTTGTAATTGCTGTCTGTTATAACTACATCATTGTAGTGGTTTTAGAACATCCTTCCATTCGCCAGTCATTTTTAAGAAGAAATTTGGGTCTCGCCTTATTTGAAAAGTCCACTATAGTCCCCTGTAGATCATCTACAGATGTTCTAATTGTTATCAAACTATCAGTTGAAACTCAGTTGATTCTAAACAGTGGTAGGGTTGGGGTTAGAATCTGGACCAGAGTGAGGGTTGGGTTTAGGTTTTGGGTTGAGGTTAAGGTTAGGGTTAGGATTAGAGCCAGATTTAGAGTTAAAGGTCAATTTAGTAGATATTTAGTTAAATTTAACTTGAAAGGAAATTAAGTATCTACAAAGCATCTAAAGTGGACTATCCAAATGAAGTGTTACTGCAATTTCTTCTTAAAATCTGTTTACGTAGTTTTTACGAAGATTCTGGCATTCACGAGTGTTCTGCAGTTCTGCACAGTTCTGCGCTTTAAGAACACGTCATGAATCTGACGTAGACTTTTTCTTAGGATCTTTCTCAAGAGCACATTCATGAAAAAACTAGATATTGGCAAAAAAGGTCCATTGTTTTGGAAGTGCTTAGTTTAGTTTGTCCACTTTTTTCAACTTCAGTTGTATAAAATGGGTAGTGTACTGCTTGTTCTGTCTTTTTTTCTGCCTAGTTCTGTTTTTAAATGCAACGTAGAGTGAAATCAGTGCGCTTAAATGTACTTAAATGTACTTAAATGCACTTAAATGCATGGTTCTAGGCTTATTGTTCAGTAAATACAGTGGGTTATTCATTAACCACCATCAGTTATTCAAGTCCAACAAACTGTTCAGCAACTACTATGACTTTTTCACCAACTACAGTGAATTGTTAATTATGCAGTATCTACTATATATGATTTAGTATGTGAATTATTCAGAAACTACTACCAGTTATGAGTATGTACAAAATATGCAGTGACTACTGTAAATGATTCAGTACCTAATATGAATTCTTCAAAGAATTATTCAGTAACTACTATCAATTATGTAGTAACTACTATGAATTTTTCACTAACTGCTATAAATAGTTCAGCAGGTACTATAAATCATTCAGTATCTCTTATAAAGTATTCAGTAAGTACTGTGAAGTACTATGAATTATTCAGTAATGATGTTTGTTATTCATTAACCCCTTAATATTCTAGGCATGTTACACACTAAGGCTTATTAATCATTAATTACAGGGGCTTCAATGCAAACTAATGGAGCTTTGTGTGCAATAAAACTTTGGCTTGAAAATGCGTTAACTTCTATGATAAGCAGTTAACCCCTTAAACCAGTGGTCTCCAACCCTGGTCCTGGAGAGCTGTCTTCCTGCAGAGTTTAGGTCCAACCTGTATTTAGCTGCCCCGCCCCTTACTTAACCTCTTAAATGGCTAGCAGGCCCAAAGTTTTATTACACACTTCTATAACCTAAGAACAGCTCAGCCAGTTTGCATTGGAGTCCCTGTAGCTACTGAATAATAAGCCTTAGTATGTAATAAGCCTGAGATTTTAGGGGTTAACTCTAATACATTGGATCCAGCCAATGGCAAATTGTGTAATTGGGAAGTAGGCTCTGCAGGAAGGTAGCCCTCCAGGACTGGGGTCTCCAGGGCACCACTGCCTTAAACTCTAGGCTTTTGTTCAGTTATTCATTTTAAGGCAGTAACACTTTACATTTAGACTGCATTGATGCTTCGTAGACTAACATTCAGTTCAGTTTCTGTTCAGATTTATTTGTATGGCACTTTTTATAACCGCTGTTATCACCAAACAGCTTTACTCCAAGTCCGGCTCCCTAGTGAGCGAGCCAAGGGCGAGAGTGGCAAGAAAAGCTCCCTGAGAGCAAGAGAACGGAACGTCGAGAGGAACTACGACTCAAAACGGGGACTCCATCCTGCTCTGGTTGATACGTGATACTAAAACAATAACACAACAAGAGTAATAGGAGTTATGGACTATGGACCAGTTATTAAATGCAACTGAACTTTGAGTTGAATGGAATAGATCCTGTTATATCTAACATAAACACACTAGCCTTAAATTCAACCCAAAACCTAATCCTAAACCTAGCCCTATCAGAGTTTCACAGAGTTTTCAGAGTTAGATGACCCTTTACTTTGTTAGAGGCTTATTATTCAGTGGCTACTATAAATAATCCAGTAAATACTATGAATTATTCAGTAACTACTATGAAACGAGTGTGTAAGATCTGTAATTATGAAGGTGAGGAACTGAAGTATGGATCCACTTACAGAGCCTTAGAGTTTAAAGGGGAACTCCACCAATTTTTCAAAAATTCTGTGTAATTAAGTGGTTCAGATGTAAACAAACCCATTCAGAGTGGTTTGGTGTGAAGTTCTAGAGAAGAATCAGAACTGTTCACAGTGGTGGTGATAAGAACCAGACGTCCACCTCTAAAAGCTCCCTCACAGGAAGTTATCACATGAAATAGTTACGAATTCACTGCCTGATGTCTGAGACATTGTTTTATTATAGTTTTGTGATAAAGTTTTTGCTTAAAATATATTTTAATCCATTCATAGAGGAGAGGTACATGCAACAATTGGCACAATTGTCTCCAAAAAGCTTTTTATTTTCAGATTCATGACTATTTTTACCATCATTATCATCACGTATAAACACTCAGAAGACTCGTGTAGATTCACTGGTGGTTTTGGACAGTAAATAAAATGGTTATATTTGTGTTGTAGTCATGGCGACCCCTGGTTCCTATCACCACCACTGTAAAGAAATCTGAACCATTTCACACCAAACCACTCTGAATCTCTCTGTTTACATCTCAAACACTGAATTATGCAGAAATTTTGAAAAATAGGCTTGTCTATGTGTTTAACTACTTAAAGGGGAATTCCACCAATTATTCGAATTCCCCTTTAAGTAGTTAAACACATAGACAAGCCTAAACATCTGAGGCTTTGTGCGTGTGCAGAAAGCGGATGAGTGTGAGGGTGAGCTGGAAGAGCCGGGCTGAAAGGGAAAGAGGGCACAGTCAGAAGAAAGAAGGAGCGAGGGATGAGGGCAGAACGAAGCGAGAAGTGTGTGTGTGTGTTTGTGTGTGTGTGTGTGTGTGTGTGTGTGTGTGTGGAGTGATGTGTGATATAAGTGAGAGTGACACAAATGTCTCCGTTCCCGCCCCCTCTCTCCTGTCCCGCCGGCCTGCCCCGACATACTTTTCTTCTGTTTCGTCTCGCAGGATATAGCTGCCCATCACGGACTTCATCACTTGGCCTGTTCTTTACTTCCTTCTGTCTGTTTGGTCAAGCTGGTTTGCTTCTTTAGGAACTCTGTGGCTGATGTAGCGCACAGGTATCTATGGAGAACCTTGTCCACCAATTAGCGCTGCACTGAGTTGTTAAGTAATCTTAAATAGACTTACATGGTATGTATGACATTCTGACATTCTGTTATCTAAATAGACGGCTACTACTGTTTTCATCTATGTGATGAAGTGCAATTCCACCAATTTTTCAAAACCTCTGCTCTGTCATTCAGAGTGGTTCATCGTAGAGAAGCTTACTGACGTCTTTACAGTGGTGGTGATAGGAACCAGACGTCACCTTGTCTACAACACAAATATAGCCATTTTATTTACTATCCAAAACCACCAGCGAACCAACACGAGTCTTCTGAGCATTTTAGTGTAACGATGATGGTAAAATAGAGGTCAGTCTGTGGGACTATTTTGCCTCACAACGCCCTGCGTGTATCTCTCCGCCATTAAAAAAATCAGTTTGAAGCCAAAATGTTGCCACAAACTATCATAAAACAGTGTCTCAGACATCAGGCAGTGTATTCATAACTATTTAATGTAAATACTTTCTCTGAGGGAGCTTTTAGAGGTGGACGTCTGGTTCCTATCACCACCACTGTGAACAATTCTGACTCGTGAAGTACCTCCACAACTGAGCATTCCACACCAAACCACTCTGGGCAACTTTGTTTACATCCCAATGCAGAAGTTTTGAAAGATTGGTGGAATTCCCCTTTAAACACAGCCATCCTTATAAAGAAAGCCCAGACGAACACTACCAATATGATGCAGTGTTAATGGTGGGCACACAAGGACGTGTTTGGTCTGGCACCGCTGTGGTTGCTTGCTGCTTTGTGGTGGCAGTGTGATGGTGAGATGGCAGTGATTAACTCCACTGTTGTTGGGCTACTGTCAGAAATATGAGCTGATACAGCACAGTGTAATTTAACAGTTTGCACTGGACTTTATAATATTAAAGAGAAATACCACTGATTTTTCTCCATATTTCAGTGGTTGAGATGTAAACAGTCATTCAGAGTGATTAGATGGGAGGTGCATAATAGAGAAACAACAGTAGACTAAGATTTCTTTACAGTGGTGGTGTTAAGGTTGACGATGGTAAGTCAGTGATAAATCTGAAAAAAAAGAAAGTTTTTATGGGGACTGCTTTGCCTCACAACACCTTGCATCTACCCCTCCGTCAGTAATGTATATTAAGAGGTTTTTGTGTCGAATCCAAACTGTAAAACTGTTTTTCAGGCATCATGCGGTGCATTTCTATCTATTTTATATAACAACTTTTGAGCTTTGGAGCTTTTAGAGCACCACTTCTCAAATTATCCCCTTGGGGGGCCACAGGGGTCATGAAGGGGGTCGCACAAATGTATTTGTATTTCTACTAAGTAACTTGTCATTTTGCCATTATATGAAACTCTTAACAGGCCAGGGCCTGCTGGAGGGCCCCAAATGTTATTATACACTTCTATAACCAAAGAATAGCTCAGGTATTCCTTTAAATTAAGGTATTCCTTTTAATAGCTAGGTATTCCTTTAAAATTGGTACATTAATAAACAGTCGATTATTAACACTTATTAAAATAGAAAAATGCCAATCAATCACACGTGGGGGGCGAGGAGGAGGTGCAGTGGCGCTTCAACAAAGGGGGCCTTAGACTAAAAAACATTGAGAACTGCTGTCTTACACGCTTAAATGCTTGAGATGTCTGGACCCTTTAACAATTCTGACTCAGTAGGTTTCTTTAAAATGGCACATTTCACATCAGATCACTCTTCATATACATCTCAACCATTGCATTATGTACAAATCTTTATGAAATCTGTGAAAAATATCCCTTTAACAGTGTTGAACTGCAGCCATTATGCATGGAATTTTCCCTACAGGTCAATAATTAGTGCTGAAGTGCTGAACGTCCTCCTTAATGTCCTGCTAATAATGGCCGTCAACATTTTATGAGGGCTGTTTCCAGTTATGACAGTCATTGACACTTCTATTGACTTTCTCTGTTTACTTCTAGGTCTTAGGCCAGAGCGCCAACCGCAGCCAGCCAGAGTGGACCTTCTCGGTCTTCAGGCCTTCAAACTCGTCAGAAGGACTGCGGTGATGGAGATGTGATTCTAAAAGCGGAAGCCACTGCGAGAATCTCCGCTGCGGAGGATTTTAAGCAGATAAAGGCTTTTGGAAGTCTGAAAGCAGCTTTGCCGTGGAACGCTCCCAGGATTGGGCTCCGTTTGTTCGCTCGGCCTGGATACTTGAATCCTGCCGTTTTTAACCGTCTTAAGTCGCTTTGACTGGGGACTGCAGCCATCTTGCTTTGATTGAGTGAACGCGATTGTAGCCAAACACAGATTTCCTGGCCACCTAGAAGGGAGAGAGGCCAGTCGTACGCGACGAGTGAGGTAGATAGGAGACGCGGTGCTGACCAGCCTGGACGCGTTGAGCTTGGTACATTGGGAGGTTTGTGTGACCTGTTTGCAATGATGGGCGAGGGAGGGGGCCAGAGGCTAACAGGGAGAGGCAGCTAAATGCTAAACGTTAGCGCTAACCTCTGAGGCCAAGTGCTAGGTGTGTGAGTGGGCGCGAGAGTGAGTGGGTGTCGGTGGGTGAGAGTGTGACTGGGTGTGCGTGTTTGACGGTGTATGAAGCCTTGAGAATTAGCCAAATTAGGCTTTTCGCAATGTTTCCCGCTAGGCAGAGATAGCATCCGCGGAGGAGACCAAGAGAAAAGGAGAAAAGGAGAAGACAACTTCACTTCATCCGAGAGAAAGTGAGAGAGGAGAGAAAGGTAGAAAATTAGCGTCGCTACCCAGACTGCCTCATCTGTGTCCACTGCTAGGGCTGGCAGCACCGGCTGTTTCACTTAGCTGTGCTCTTTGGGCTCTTTTTAATGACTTCCTCCCCTTCATACTGGATTATTACAACACCACTGCAGTTGAAAAGCGGCCGTTTCTCACCCTCCCTTTCAAAACCAAGCTGGAACAAGCCCCTCGGTCCTGCTGCAGCTGCAACTGTCCACTCTGCCTGACCGGAACTGCACCCACGTTTCTCAAGAGAAGCGAATTGGACGGTTAACACAGCAACCCAATGGCATCCTGACGACGCACGCTTCAGTCTGTGAGTAAACCGCATGTACCTCCCCACTGGGCGGTGTGTGTGAGTGTGTGTTGTCAGACACGTTGTCAGTCTTCCTGCTTCAGTGCTCTAACAACCCTTGCTGTGTTTTGTTGTTTTGTGTGTGTGTGATCCTACGATCAAATGATAGCTTGTCAGAGGGAGTTAGCTCCGGTGTGTTGGATTGGTGATTCCTGGATAGGGATCTGTTTGTGTTCTCATGTGTGAAGAGTGTGTGTGTGTGTGTGTGTGTGTGTGTGTGTTTGCTGCCTTGGTTGCTGCTGCCTTAAATTTCTTTTACTGAACAGTCACATACACACACACACAAATATACACACACCAACACAACAGTAGTGTTTACTGCTGTTAAAGGAGACTCACAGCTTAAGCACATTGTGCTTTATTAAACAGCTGTAGGCGGCCACAGCCACGCTGTACAATAAGCAAGGCTTTTCTCAGTTCTTCCTGCTCTAATGCATAAACACAGGCTGGCTTCGTCCTTCGTAATAGTCCTTAGCAGAATTAAGTCAGAGATTATATATATTTTTATCATTTTTCAGTTTTTGTGATGTAATTTAAAAATAACCATTGTCATTTACATTGTGTGTAAATTTCATGATGAACGGACGAGAAGAAATGGCCCAAAATTACATAGAAAAAAGTCTGGTTCCATTGACTTACATTAAAAGTGAGGTATGTTTTTTCCTTCTCCTGTGGAGTTACCATTTTGGAGATATGAGGTTTTCTTTACAGTTCTTAGTACTCCGATTTCTTTACAGTGGTGGTGATAGGAACCAGGGGTCACTATGTCTACAACACAAATGTAACCATTTTATTTACTGTCCAAAACCACTGGAGAACCTATACCTGTCTTCTGAGTTTTATATGTAATGTTGATAATGATACATTTTCTTTGGAGAAATCTTTCAAGATTTCTTTGAAATGGTAACTAAAGGAAAGGAAGCTGTAAATAAAGCAAAGTGTGGACTATATATATATATATATATATATATATATATATATATATGTATATATATATATATATTGGAGATATGGGGCTTTTTTCTAACAGACACAATATATTATTTAAATGTTTGTTTTGTTTTTTCACGGTGCAAAAGTCAGACACCATTCTTCATTTATTTAAAGTCAAAACAAGCGTGAAGTGCAAGTTGTGAATTTTTCACCATCTGAAAAAAATTCCAGTTTTAGAAACTCCTGTTTTTTTCATATACTTTGACTTCTCAGAAAATCTCCTGAAAAATTAAGAACATGTACTTAATAGTCAGTTTAACTGAATTTAAATAACTGCACGGTGGTCTCTGACTTTATGTACACATGAGGAGTTTTTTTTTAAAGTCTGGATCTCGCTAGCACACTGTGAGCGTACATTATAGCCATTTGGGTCACTCCAGCTCCCTCCATTACCTGACAATCAGTCTGGATGTGCCCTTAACCAGTCCATTGAGCTGTGAAGAACACCCCCCCCTTTTCCCCCTCACATCAGGCTAGCCAGGTTCATAGATGTGAAAACTGAGCCTCGCTGCTATTTCGCTGACAGTGATCGTAGCATTATGGCACTTGAGTGCCTGTCGTGGGGGTATGGATGGTCTGGTATAAAAATTTCCCATCATCATATCAGTGACCAAATTTAACATGAGCTCCCTACAACTGTGGAGTTGATGAAATATTTTTATATAACCGGAAAGAACTAATCCACTTTAAATGATTTCACATTTGATCAAATCTGTCATATTATAATTAACCTCAATTTAAATATATTTTCATTTGTAATTAATTAATTTAATGTATGTGACATTAACTTCATCAGTATTATCTTTGCAAAGAGGCTTTTTTAAAAAGTCAGCATTTATATATGGTTATTGGAATGAATAAAGTTTTAAACAGTAAGATTATCATTAGCTTTTGTACCATTATTACCATTAATATCCATTTCATTCCCACTAAACCCCAGGCTTATTATTCAATATCTGCTATGAAATATTCAGTATCTACTATGAAATATTTAATATCTACTATGAAATATTTAGTATCTACCATGAAATATTCAGTATCTACTATGAAATATTCAGTAACTACTATACAATATTTAGTGTCTACTATGAAATATTCAGTAGCTGTTATGAAATATTCAGTAACTACTATAAAATATTTAGTGTCTACTATGAAATATTCAGTATCTGTTATGAAATATTCAGTAACTACTATAAAATATTTAGTGTCTACCATGAAATATTCAGTAACTACTATGAAATATTCAGTATTTACTATGAAATATTTAGTATCTACTATGAAATATTCAGCAACTACTATGAAATATTTAGTATCTACTATGAAATATTCAGCAACTACTATGAAATATTCAGTATCTACTATGAAATATTCAGTAACTACTATGAAATATTTAGTATCTACTATAAATATACAGTATCTACTATGAAATATTCAGTATCTACTATGAAATATTCAGTATCTACTTTGAAATATTTAGTCAGAATTGTTCACAGTGGTGGTGATAGGAACCAGATGTCCACCTCTAAAATTATAAAGGAACTAAAGTATGGATCTCTAAACAAACCCTTAGAGTTTAAAGGAAAACTCCACCATGTTTTCACAGTTTCTACATAATTAAATGCTTTAGATGTCAGGTTTGGGGTGAAATGCTCCGTTCAAGAGAAACATGCAGAGTCAGAACTGTTCACGGTGGTGGTGATAGGAACCAGACGTCCACCTCTAAAAGCTCCCTCACAGAAAGTTACTACATGAAATGGTTATGAATTCACTGCCTGATGTCTGAGACATTGTTGTATGATAGTTTTGTGATAAAGTTTTAGCTTAAAATGTATTTTAATCTATGTATTTTAACCTATTTATGGTTAAGGGATAAATGCAGGGCTTATTAAGCAAAATAGCCCCCATAGAAAGCTTATTTTATCATTATCAACATTACAGCTAAAATTTAGAAAATGTGTAGGTTCACTGGTGGTTTTGGACAGTAAATAAAATGTCTATATTTGTGTTGTAGTCATGGCGACCCCTGGTTTCTATCACCACCACTGTAAAGACATCTGAGTCTCTACAATCAACCATTTCACACCAAACCACTCTGAATGACCGTGTTTACATCTTAGTGGCTGAATTATGCAGAAATCTTTACATTTACATTTAAATTAGTTCCACAGACAGAAGGTTTAGGTCCAAAATGACCAGAAAGCACGTTCATATTTCCCTCTGTCTCACATTCACAGTCTTAAATGTCTCTAATGAATGCTGAAAGCTTTTGACACTAAGGACAGAGACGTGTGATGGGAGCTTCCACTATTTGCCATGTCCACTCCACACCCTCAGGCCAGACTGGTCACTGGTGGCCAAACCACACACGAACACAGCGTTCGGTGTTCGTGTGCTATTGACATCTCCCGTTTTTGATGCTCGTAAAGCTATCGTTGGCACCCATGCCGGGTCTGAGTGCACTCATTAGCCATTGCTGCTGCCGCATTTATACACCTCTCTGATGTTGGCCTGCTCTGTTGCCATGGCGCCGGGCCGTTGCTGTTTACTGGCGGGCTGCGGTTAGCGGGAGGAGCTCAGGTGTCTGACATCATAAACTCGGTTTATGACAGAACTCAAATGCAGTGAAAACAGACCTGTGAACAAAGCCTGTGTGTTCTAGAGCTGCAACTAATGATCAGAACTGATTAATCTAATGATTCGACTGATTGAACCGTTATATCTTCTGCTGCTTCCTCTCGCTTTGCACCATCACAGCACCACCATCAATCAAAGCTGTCTTTGCAACAGTTTCTTCATTTTTGTTGCAATGAAATAATAGATGCTATGTCGCCCCCTACACTTCCTGTGGTGTATTGAAGTTTGTCAGAGTGACCACATGTGTCTTAGGAACATTATACAGCACATATAGGAAGTACAGCACCTCTGACTAGACCACCGTTCCCTGTAAGGGCTGTGTACTGGGAAAAACCTGGCACAACGATACGTGTCATGATACAGGGGTTACGATTCGGTATATTGCGATACTGTAAGCAAGCCTATATATTGCAATTTTTAAAAAATATAAATTTAGGAAAACTCTCATAATATAAAAAAACACACCACTATATACATAAAATCTGAGCAAAAGAAAAACTCTAATGGCTGAAGATAGATTACAACACTGCTGTCTAGTGGTCGGGGGTTTAAACAACACAAAATAAACCACTGTCTGCCACAAATTTTTGCATCTTAACTATCAGTTAAAAATTGATTTTGTGCTTTTGAGAATCGAAATAGTATCTGAAAATATAATATTGCGATACTCAAGTGTACCAATATTTTTGTACACCCCTAGTGAGCGACAGGCATTCAGAAGGCTGTGTACTGGCAAGAACCTGGCGATACGATACGTATCATGATACAGGGGTTACGATTCAATGTATTTATATTGCGATACTGTAAGCAAGCTGAGATATTGCGATTTTTTTTAAATCTATTTTTTTCATAGTATCAAAAACACACCACTATATACATAAAATCTGAGTAAAAGAAAAACGCTAATGGCTAAAGATAGATTGCAACACTGCCATCTAGTGGTCGGGGTTCTAAACAGCACACCGTGAACCGCTATCTGCCACGAATCTTTGCATGTTAACTATTAATGAAAAATTGATACTGTGTTTTTGAGAATCGATACAGGATCACGAAATATAATATTGCGATACTCAAGTGTATTGATATTTTCGTACACCCCTAGTGAGCGACAGGCGACAGTGCTGTGGGGGTCCTGACCACTGAAGAACAGGCTAACAAAGTATGCAGAGAAACAGATGGACTACAGTCTGTAACTGTAGAACTACAAAGTGCACCTATATAGTAAGTGGAGCTGATAAAATAGACTGAGTGTAGAAACAAGACTTTAATGGCTGATGTGTTGAAAATGACTGTGAAGTTATTTCAGTCAGCTTAAATAATTATGATGAACTCAAATAGTTGCAATGAGGTGATTATGAAATATTTGTGTCAGGCCTGCTTCTGTCAAGAGCTAAATATATATTACTCACCAGTTTCCTGCACATTGTGACAACATTGAGCCTTTTGGTGCACGACATAATCGCTGCATTGACACATGCCTACCAGCGCATATAGTACTTGAACACACTCCGCATGTCTGACTGCAAAGCCCGCCTAATTAGTCCTGTTGTATTGGAATTAGTGCAGTGCAGAATGTGAAATGTTGAATATAAATACGTGTGTTGGTAGTATTTGACATTACTTTGTATTATCCAGTTTATCAAATGTCAGGAAAAAATAAATATTGTGACATCGTGTATTTTGATATTATGTTTTTGCCATATCGCCCACCTCTACGGGAACGATAATGTTAAGATTTCTTCCAAATCCAGCAGCCATGTGAACCTTTTTATGGTGGACATAAAAATGCCGTCTGGACTCTGGAGCATTTTGTGGAGTGACGAATCGCACTTCTCTATCTGTCAGTCTGATGGACGAGTCTGGGTTTGGTGAACGCCAGGAGAACGTTACCTGTCTGACTGCACTGAGCCAGCTGTAAAGTTTGGTGGAGGAGGGATGATGATATGGGGCTGTTTTTCAGGGGTTGGTCTAGAACCCTTAGTTCCAGTGAAGGGAAATCTTAATGCTTCAGCACCAAGACATCTTGGACAATTTTACGCTTCCACCTTTGTGGGAACAGTTTGGGGAAGAACCTTTCCTGTTCCAGCATGACTGAGCCCCAGTGCACAAAGCAGCTCCGTAAAGGCCTGACCGGGTGAGTTTGGTTTGGAAGAACTTGACTGGCCCTCACAGAGCCCTGACCTCAACCCCATCAAACACCTTTGGGATGTGTCTGACCTCGCAAATGCTCTTCTGGATGAACGGGCCAAAATTCCCACCAACACTCTCTACAATCTTGTAGAAAACTTTCCCAGAAGAGTGGAAGCTGTTACAGCTGCAAACGGGGACCAACTCCATATTAATGCCTATGGATTTAGAATGGGATGGCATAGAAGCTGCTGTAGGTGTAATGTGTAGGTGTCCCAATACTTTTGTCCATATAGTGTACGTTCAGCTGGTGCAACTGCTACTGGTTATATCTTACCAGAGAAGGGGGTGTGTACAAGTGGGCAGGGCTAAGGTCACTTTCCAGGGG
Organism: Colossoma macropomum; assembly: GCF_904425465.1. Taxonomy (NCBI): domain Eukaryota; kingdom Metazoa; phylum Chordata; class Actinopteri; order Characiformes; family Serrasalmidae; genus Colossoma; species Colossoma macropomum. Next base: position 41,176,886 of record NW_023494785.1, read on the forward strand.
TTGTTATTTGTAGGCTTTATTTCTTTAGCGAAAACAAATTTTGACCTCAGGATCGAAAACCGAATCAAACCCAAAAACATTTGCGTCATTGCACCCCTAGTTTCCTGCCATCCGTGATGGTTTGAATAGTATTAAATGTATTAGAGCAGGGCTGCAAGGGAGTCGTGCTGCTGGAATATGAATAAGCACCATTTGGCTTGACCCGTGCCCGTCTGACGCTGGCCAAAACCCAACAGACGGCAGAATCAGAGGAAATATCATTCCACACCTGAGATAATTACTTAGATCATGTCTGGCCGCTCGGATTGGCGACGATATAATGACGCTGTCTGTATTCACGCTTGTGCTTCTGCTGAAATGAAGCTGGGGCTGCCACAAAGTGCAGTTAACCAGTGGAGATGACAAAGCAGCTTTCCTCTAAAGCCAGGAAGTTCCCAGTCCAAACAGTGGATCAGCGGATGGTCACTGAATGCAGCTTAATGCAATATGGTTACTGAGCCACTGCTGATGCTACTGTTGTCCACAAAGTCTCCTCTGCTGTTTGGCCCGGCTGAAAGCCCTGCTGTTTAACCCCCTAAAAGGCCAGGGACCACCGGCAGGCCCAGAGTTTATTACGCACTTCTATAACCTACAACTTCTATAACTACAGGGACTTCAGTGCAAACTGGCTGAGCTACGCACTTAAAAATGATGGTTCTTCAAGGGTTCTTTAGTAAAGAAAATGGTTGTTTATAGAACCATGAACACTCAAAGAACCCTTTGCATGATTAAAGGGTTCTTTGCATTGTTAAGCGGTCTTCAGATTGATAATGTGCTGTAGATGGTTCTATATAGAACCTTTTTGAAAAGGGTTCTATACAGCACCAAAAAGTGTTCTTCTATTGCTACACATTCTTAAAAAGATGGTGCTTTAGGGCTTCTTTAGCAAAGAATATGGTTCTGTATAGAACCATGAACACTCAAAGGAACCTTTGCATGATTAAAGGGTTCTTCAGATTGATGGAGAATGTGCTCTAGGCGATTCTATATAGAACCTTTCAAAGAACCATTTGCATGATTAAAGTTTTTTTGCATCCTTAAAGGGTTCTTCAGGTTTATGGAGAATGTGCTTTAGATGGTTCTACATAGAACCTTGTTAAAAAGGGTTCTATACAGCACCAAAAAGGTTCTTCTAGACGGATATGAATAGTACATTTTTGAAAAGCGTTCTATATAGCGCCAAAAAGGGTTCTTCTATTGTTACACACAGAACCATTTGCATGATTCTTTGCATCATGAAAAGGTTCTTCAGATTGATGGAAAATGTGCATGAATGTGCTACGGATGGATCTGTATGGAACCTTTTTGAAAAGGGTTCTAAAATAGCACCCAAAGGGGTTCTTCTATTGCTATAAGCCTGACACCTTAAAAATAGAAGAACCCTTTTGGGTGCTATATAGAACCATTTTGAAAAAGGTTTTTTATGGCACCATCTACAGCACATTCTTCATTCTTCAACCCTTTCATGATGCAGAGAACCCTTTTATCATGCAAAGGGTTCTTTGAGTGTTCATGGTTCTATATACAACCATTTTGTTTACTAAAGAACCCTTGAAGCACCACCTTTTTTTAAGAGTGTGTAACAACAGAAGAACTCTTTTTGGTGCTATATAGAACCTTTTTCAAGAAGGGTTGAACATCATGTGAAGGTTCTCCAGAGACCATGAAAATTGAGTAGTGCCTGACGACTCTATCGAAGTTCGTGGGAAGGGAGATCTGTCACCCTGGAGAGATCAGATCCAACACATCTGGATCCAACATTCAGATCTTCAATATCTGGATCAGGTGTGTTTGATGGGGTTGGAGCTAAACTCTGGAGGGTGGTAGATCTCCAGGACCAGGACTGAGCACCCCCGCCATAGAAGAACCACTTTTGGTTCCCTGAAGATTCATGTTTGAGAAAGAGTGTGAAGAACCTTTTAAAGGTTTAAGAAACCTTCATATAATGGACGCTTCCTTGAACTCCTACACCATGTGAGAGCTCTTCAGTGACCATCAAAACTGAGTAGTGCCTAATGACTCTATCGAAGCTCACAGGGAAGGGGGCTTCAGCTTCATAGTGCCCCCTTCACTTCTAAAAGCAAAACTACACACCCTGCATTCACATGGGCAGCAACTCGACGTGACAAGGCGGCCTGAGGTCGTTTATTTTCAATGAGACCTGTCGATTTCCGGCATCAGGAGGCGGCGCGAACATTACGCAGCACTAAGTGGGTGGAGTTGGCGACGCTACGAAGTTGAGTGGAGTTTAAGTTTATGCAAATAAAATGCGAAGCAACTTGCTGATTACCGATAGGAATTGAGCATTGAGCCAGAGCCGGTTTATGAGGAGCCTGGCCACTTCCTATTTCCCCCATTATATCAAAAACAGGAATGCAAAATAACAGAGGGTGCCCACGAGGTAGTCCTCAATGAATGGGAGTAAATGGAGCTCAACGGTTAAAAACGAAAAGTTAAAATAGTTTCTAATCACTCGCCCAGAACTTTCCTTTAATTTTAGAAAGTAGAAGAACGCAGAGAAAGCAGAGAAAACTCACCTATATTTTCTTTTTTTCTACAGTAAAAGGGTTTTTGGCTGTAGAACGCTGGCATTACTGCTACTGAGTGCTGATTGGTTGGCGAGCGGAGCAGTTCATTGGCTGTTCGCGCTCACAGACGTCATGAACGTACATGAGGCGCCGTTTTAAACTCCTATTATTCGAGTTCAAAAGCTCTTAAAAATATAACAGCGGTGTTAAAATGCTTTATGCTATTCTGTGTTCAGGAACTGAATGTATTCTTTTACATTAAAAATGTTGACGCATTTATAAACCATGATTTTGCTCAAATGCTCCATATCAACCCATTCATTTTGGACTCACTCGGGAGCGCCCTCTAGTGTTTGAGAAACCCAGAAGACAGTGGTAACTCTCCTCTCTACAAGTTCTCTGACTGAGCAGCATAGAACGCGCTTTATCTCCGCCACAGTGGAACAGTACACTCTATTTTTGGTTCCTGGCTAAGATGCATTCCCGCTAGAAAAAATCCTGGTGAGGAATCGCTTGTGTGCTTAGTTTTATTCAATCCCTGTGTCTGTGCAGTCAGTATGTGAGAAAACAGTGTTTGGTCTTTGTGATTACAGTCTGTTTGCAGTGAAAGCGACACCAACATTATTCCATCTTTAGTAGAAACAATTATTTAGGAACCAAAAAAGGAGCTCACTGTTTCACAGTGGCGGAGATAAAGCGCGTACTACGCTGCTCAGTGCTCAATTCCTATTGGTAATCGCCACGTCGCTTCGCTCCTTATTTGCATAAAGTTAAAATCTGCGTCGCCAACATTCGCACCACCTCCTGTTGCTGGACATCGTCAACTCTCATGGAAAATAAATGACCTCTGGCCGCTTTGTCACGTGTGTCGCTGCCGGTGTGAACGCAGTGTGAATGTAGGGTCAGACTATCGCTGTTCGTTGATGTTGGGCTACTTGACTTGAAGAAGCACTTTTCTGCTTAGAGTCCTTGGTGTGATGTGGATTCATTCTAAACCCTTATGTGTCATTTCCTGCTAGACCTCACTGAGTCAGGGGTGACGCGTCCTGGTGGGAGCGTGAGTGTGTGTGCCATAGAAAAGCACTATTTCCGAAAGTGTCTTAAGCAGTTCTTTGCTATTTCACAGTGTCCTACGTTCCGGTTGAAACATTTCTGAGTGCTCTTCAAGTGATCAGCTGCCAGCGGTTCTACAATGAAACGCTCAGACAGTCTTTTTAGACCCCTCAGAAATCAAGATGTCAGTCAAAAACCTGTAAAAACCCAACGATTTCAGACTCATCAGAGGAGCCGAGGCAGCTTTAGAACCTTTAAAAGCATTTCAGTCGTGTAAACTCTGCAGTTATGGAACATTGGGCGCTTTTGAAAGAGTTGAACGTGGTCAGTTTTGTGCCGCTGGTACAAGATGGTTCTTTAAACGTTCTTTAGTAAAGAAATGGTTCGTTATAGAACCATGAACACTCAAAGAACAACGGTTCTTTGCACCATGAAAGTGTTCCTCAGACTGATGGAGATTATTGTTACGATGTCAAGCTTGTAACAATAGGAGAACCCTTTTGGGTGCTATATAGAACCCATTTCAAAAGGTTCTGTATAGAACCATCTATGGCACATTCATGCACAAGTTCTATCAATCTGAAGAATGCTGTCATGATGCAAAGACGCTTTGTTCATGTTCATGTTCTATTTCATGCTTAAATGGTTCTTTGCATGGTGAAATCATTCTTCAGATAGAGAATGCTATAGCCCCAAAAAGGGTTCTTCTATTGTTACAAGCTTGACACCGTAACAATAGAAGAACCCTTTTAGGTGCTATACAGAACCATTTTCAAAAAGACTTGAAGAACCATCTTTTTTAAGACGGTATATAGAATTATTTCATGCTTAAATGGTTCTTTGCATGATGAAATGGTTCTTCAGGTCGATGGAGAATGTTATAGCACCAAAAAGGGTTCTTCTGTTGTTACTAGCTTGACATTGTAACAATAGAAGAAGATGGTGCTTCAAGGGTTCTTTATTAAAGATGATGGATCTATGTAGAACTCAAAGAACACTTTGCGTGATTAAAGGGTTCTTTGCATTGTTAAAGAGTTCTTTGGATTGATGAAGAATGTGCTGTGGATGGTTCTATATAGAACCTTTCTAAAAGGGATTCTATATTGCACCAAAAAGGGTTCTTCTATTGTTACACACTCTTAAAAAAGAAGGTGCTAAAGAAAATGGTTCTATATAGAAATATATACACTCAAAGAACCCTTTGCATGATTAAAGGGCTCTTTGCATTATGAAAGGGTTCTTTGGGTTGATGGAGAATGTGCATGAATGTGCTACAGGCGGTTCTATATAAAACCTTTTTTGAAAAGGGTTCTATATAGCAGCCAAAGTGGTTCTCAAGCTTGACATTGTAACAAAAGAAGAACCCTTTTGGGTGCTTTACAGAACCATTTTCAAAAAGGTTCCCTGCAGAACCATCCAAAGCACACTCTCCATCAAACTGAAGAACGCTTTCATGATGCAAAGAAACCTTTAATCATGCAAAGGGTCCTATGAGTGTTCATGGTTCTATACAGAACCAGTGTCTTTACTAAAGAATGCTTAAAGAACCATGTTTTTTTAAGAGTGCATACATAACCATTTCATGCTTAAATGGTTCTTTGCATGGTGAAATGGTTCTTTGGATATATGGAGAATGTTGTAGCACCAAAAAGGGTTCTTCTGTTTTACTAGCTTGTATTTTGTTCACAGTTCTACAAGCATAGCTTCAAGGAAGGTGCCAGACTCAAGGTGCCACATGCTCACGTGGTAGATCATCGCATCACCTGGAGCGTTTTCAAAGTTCTAGAAATGTCCGTTATCCTACAGCCATTATCAAAACTGGACACCGGGTTTTAGCGTTCTTTAAATCTGCTGTCTGCAATGTTCTTGAATTCCGTTGTCTGGTCTCGTCTGATAACCCTGAGCTGAGATTAAGACTCCGTTGGCCATAAAGCTGTGTTAAAATCAAACAATGTGCTCCATCGATGTGCTGGACACACAGATCCGGAGCTATTGACCTGTTCTCTTAGAACATCAGAGGCCCAGCCGTGTGGAAGGCAGCTTGCATTACAGCCCATTTCACTCACTTATTCAGAATCAATTAGATATTTAGCCTCACGGATTCACGTCTCGGCACAGCTCGGCGTAGCGTCCGCAGGGTGTTGAGTACAAGAGGAAGAAAAAAGGAACATTTTGAACCCAGCGCTCCTCATACAATAGTAAAACAAACGCTGTTATTTCATACAGAACCGAAAAGCAGCTTTTTTCAGTACAGTAGCATCAAAAATACACTATATGGACAAAAGTATTGGGACACCTACGCGTTACACCTACAGGAGCTTTTATGAATCCCATTCTAAATCCATAGGCATAAATATGGAGTTGGTCCCCCTTTGCGGTTAGAACAGGTTCCACTCTTCTGAGAAGCTTCCTACAAGATTTGTGGGAATTTTGGCCTGTTCATCCAGAAGAGCATTTGCGAGGTCAGACACTGATGTTGGACGAGAGGGATCTCCGTTCTAGTTCATCCCAAAGGTGTTTGATTGGGTTGAGGTCAGGGCTCTGTAAGGGCCAGTCAAGTTCTTCCACCCCAAACTCTCCCAGCCTTGGCGCAATTCCGTCAGGCAGGTAATGTTGGCATTCGCCAAACCCAGACTCGTCCATCAGACTTACGGTTGACAGGGGCAGATCTACCAGGACAGAAATTCCACAAACTGACTTGTGGCAGAGGTGGCATCCTATGCCATTGCCATGTTTAAGGTCACTGAGCTCATCAGTACGACCCTCTACTGCCAGTGTTTGTCTATGGAGGCTGCAAGGCTATGTTAATTTTATCCACCTGTGTGGCTGAAACACCTGAACTCAATAATTAGGAGGTGTGTCCCAATACTTTTGTCTATATAGTGTATTTGTGAGTGCATTATTCCTGACAGTGCTGGACATCTCATCTCAGAAGCTTCAGGCTTTCTTTTTGAGCCAACGCGTCAGCCACTCCCCTTTTCCAATTCGGCCTCTTTCTAGCGTTCGCTGGTTTGGACCAGGTCCATCCAGCCAGGGTTACAATTAAGATCAATCTCCCATTAAAGGTGAGTGACCAGCTCTGTCTCAGGCAGCTGCTACCTGTAGGGCTCCCATTTCAGTACCAGTGAGAGAGAGATCCATCTCTATTAGAGCCACACGCCGCAAAATCAATGCAGGCCGAGGGCCTCTTATTGGGGGGGCGCTTTCGGCAGGCACCCTGTCCTCCACTACACACTCGGATATGTATATACAAATCTTATGGATATGCGGATGTGACTCGGATGCAACTAATAACAAAGCAAAACATCAAAGCTTCAAGGCTGTAGAGGAGGAAAGACTGCCTGTGTGTCTTTACTCATTGGTCTGCGATGTTAGTCTTATTCATGTCTATAAGTGTTAATGAATGAGAGAAAAGGACTTCAGCTAATCTCAGCATCTCGACCTTATTTCAGGCTTTTACTCGTATACAAAAACATGGTAACTGGTGCATGACAGGGCTGTATGCTTGCTGGTTTAGCTGGTAGCATTAGTGCTAACTAATTGGTGCAATAAGGTTGGTTCTTCAAGGGTTCTTTAGTAAAAGCAGTGGTTCTGTTTAGAACCATGACCACTCATAGAACCATTTGCATGCTTAAAATATTTGGGGATGCATTTACCAAAAAGACTGGGGTGACTATTGACTTCTACACACTTAACAAAAGATGGTACTTCAAGGGTTTTTTAGTAAAGGCAATGGTTCTATTTAGAACCATGAACACTCAAAGAACCATTTGCATGCCCAAATTTTTGGGGATATATTTAGACTCAAAGTTTGCATGCTTAAAAGATTAGGGTGACTATTGATTTCTACACACTTAAAAAACATGGTTCTTCTGGGGTTCTTTAGTAAAAGCAGTGGTTCTATTTAGGACCATTAACACTCAAAGAACCATTTGCATGCCCAAATGTTTGGGGATATATTTACCAAAAAGTTTTGGGTGACTGTTGACTTCTACACACTTAAAAAACATGGTTCATCTGGGTTTCTTTGGTAAAGGCAATGGTTCTTTTTAGAACCATGAACACTCACAGAACCGTTTGCAAGCTTAAATTTTTGGAGATGTATTTATTGAAAAGACTGGGATGACTTCTATACACTTAAAAAAGATGATTCTTCAAGGGTTCTTTAGCAAAGAAAATCGTTCTATTTCCAGCCATTACTGCTATATAGAACCATTCTTCAGATCGATGGAATGTTATAGCACCAAAAATGGTTCTTCTATTGTTGCTAAGTTGACATTGTAACAATATAAGAACCCTTTTTGACACTATACAGAATCATTTTCACAAAGGTTCTATATCACATACAACTCATTCTCCATCAGAAATGTTTTCCCATTGGGATTTGATAAAGGATTTCAGCTGCTCAACAGTTCAAGGACTCATTTATTGTATTTTTCATTTAATAATGCCGTCAGTTTCCAGTGGTGACAGGTCTGGACTGCAGGCAGGCCAGTTTAGCATCCGGACTCTTTTAATACGGAGCAATGCTGTTGTAATACATGCAGAATGTGGTTTAACATTGTCTTGATGAAATAAGCAAGACCTTCCCTGAAAAAGACGTTGTCTGGATGGCAGCATGTTGCCTAAACCTGTATATATTGTTCAGCATTAATGGTGCCTTCACAGATGTGCACATCACCCATGCCATGTGCACTAATGCTCCCCTACACCATCATGAATACTGGCTTTTGAACTGTGCGCTGATAACAAGCTGAGTGGTCTTTAGCCTGGAGGACACAGTGTCCATAATTTCCAAAAAAGAATTTCAAATGTTGATTCGTCGGACTACAGGACACTTTTCCACTTCACCTCTGTCCATTTTAAATGAGCTTGGGCCCAGAGAAGGTGGCAGCATTTCTGGATCCTGTTTATGTACAGTTTCTTCTTTGCTTTTTAGAGTTTTAACTTGCATTTGTGGATGCAGTGATGAACTGTTTTCACAGACAGTGGTTTTCAGAAGTGTTTCTGAGCCCATGCAGTGATTTCCACTACAGAATCATGTCTGTTTTTAATGCAGTGCCATCTGAGGGCCCAAAGATCACAACCAGCAAATACTGGTTTTTGGCCTTGTCCCTTACATACAGAGATTTCTCCAGATTCTCTGAATCTTTTAATGTTATTATGTACCGTAGATGATGAAAAACAAAAGTTCTTTGCTATTTTACATTGAGAAACATTATTCTTAAATTGTTGCACTGATGGCACAGTGTTTCACAGAGTGGTGAACCCCTCCTCATCTTTACTTCTGAAAGACTTTTTACACCCAATCATGTTACTGACTTGTTGCCAATTAACCACCAGGTGTTTTTTTAGCATTACACAACTTTACCAGCCTTTTGTTGCCCCTGTCCCAACTTTTTTGGAACGTGTTGTTGGCCTCAAATTCAAAATGTATATATATTTTTCAAAAAACAAGAAATTTCTCAGTTTCAACATCTGATTTGTTGTCTTTGTACTATTTTCAATGAAATATAGGGTTTAAATGATTTGCACATCATTGCATTTTGTTTTTATTTACATTTTGCACAGCGTTACAACTTTTTTGGAAATGGGTTGAACCATGAGTTCTATATAGAACCGTTTCATGCTTCAGTGGTCCTTTGCATGAGTGCATGAGAAAGTTGAAAATGTGGCCAGAACCCATTTTTCATCAGAGCCTCAGTAATCCTTTCGGAGGACTCTCTAATCTGTATTTCTTTGTGCAGTGTGAGGAGGTTGAGAAGGTCTGGACGTCTGGTAGGTCTTAGGTGGGATCTGTGGAGGAAGTGTGGAGTTTTTGCAGGACAGTCCAGCAGCTCGGGGAAGAAAGGTGGCTAACAAGGCCAGATTAAGAAAGTTGGGTTTCTCAGTCCCGGCGCTGGTCTGGCCAGGTCTCCGGGCTGCCCCGGGGCACTCGGCCTCATCGATTAGCCGTCTGGAGAAAAGCCTCAAGACGGGCCTGTAGGTGCGCTACACGCTGAGAGGAAGGCAAACATGTCCACACCCTGACCCTCACTGCGGATGTTCCCACGAGAAATAAAGCACATTGTGTCTCTTTCTCAGGATGCTTTTGCAGCAGTGATGATGGTATTTCACCAACTCCCAGCGTAGGGCCACATTCAGAGACCACCATTCATTTAATTAAGAGTTGTTTATTGTCCAGAAGATTAGCCCATATGTTAAATAATCCACTTGCGTAAGGAAGGGCAAAGTCAAAGTTTCCAAAATTGCAGTGTTGGAGTTCAAAGATGGGACTCCTAACAAGACCAGGAAAACCACCAGAGTCAATATCATTAAATGTGTTTGGGATTACTTGGATTGAGAGAAGCAGAACATGCAACCAACTTCTAAGACTGAGCTTTGGTGATGTGGAAAAATATCCCTGCAGATTTCTTTGAAAAACTGCTCCTGAAAATCACAAAATGACCGCAACATACAGCGATGGGCAACCGAACAATCTCCTCATTCTGGGGTCCATGGTTGCGTGGCAACAACACCATACTGTAAAGGAACTACATATCTTGGCAGAACACTTGTTTATGTTATTATTATTAATCATAACAAATTATTTCCTCATGCCTAACAACACCCTTCCCGTGATAAAATCACAGTAACCCACGGCTTCTCATGGCTTAGCGCTTTATCACAGTGTGTGCGAGAGAGTGATCGAGCAAGAGGGACAGGAATGACTTTATTGGCAGCTCCTTATATTCTTCGATTCTTTGAATTTTCCCCCTGCGAGGTGCCAGAATGAACCTGCTGCGGCATTTAAGGTGGAAAATTCAAACAAGAAGCTGATTCAGCTTTGTGTGGAAAGGTCATTTAATGTTGATCATAACACAATTTTATATCCTTCAATTCCTCAACCTGTAGATGTCAATTAAGAGGCAGCAGCTCCTTCGAAGGCCAGTCAGATAAGATTTTTACCAGTTAAAACAATAAAAAAATTCATTTATCTCTCATTGTTTCTCCGAGTTTTTGTAAATCTAAATTTAATAAAATTATTGTCTGACTAAACACAGGAAGAGAGGGAGAGAGAGAAGCTGAGGGAGACTGACAGGACTGAAGGAGCAGATCTGATGGAGGTTAGTGACCAAGGAGAAAGTGAGGGAGAGCTGTATATCGCTGCTGTCGGAAGAAAACCTTGCATCTGCATTTTTGACGTTTTTCAGTTTATGACATAATTTGAAAATGTCTGTTGCTCTTTACTTTGTGTGTAAATTTCATGATGAATGGACCAAAAGAAACGGCCCAAAATGACTTGGAAAAATGTCTGGTTCCATTGACTTACATTAAAAGTGAAGTGGGTTTTTTCCGTCTCCTGTAAAGTTACCATTTTGGAGATACAAGGTTTTCTTCTAACAGCAACGATAAACTTTCGGATACAATTAACACTGAATTTAGTTAAACTTAACTGAGAAAGAATAATATTTGTCACCATGAGCATGAAATTCTGTCACCTGGCTTATTAAACATGCCTACAGAGCAAAATCCCTCTGACTGCACCAACTGAGACTGAACTGATGTATAATCTGTGTGTTTGAATAATATATTTAGGACCTCGCAGCTTATTATAGAGCACTGCTTGACTTCAGTACCTTTGCTTGATCTGTGCCTGTTGTAAGTGGATGGATGTGGTGTTTGTCATACTGGCTCTGTGCTTAATACAAACTATGCAGAGGCAGATCTACTGTGTGCCAATTTGACCAAATAACCATTTTTTGATATACTTAACACGGCTTACATACTTGACATTTTCTGGCTCTTGCTACTCTAAAAGTGCATTGTAAACATTTTGGGGTTGTGACCCTGCCACATAATAGAACCTGTTGAGTACCTAGGCACTTACCTTCACACACAAGAAGTTATACTGTGGTGCGGCCTTCATGTAGCCTAGGCACTTCATTAGATGTTCTATTTAAACTGTCTGAGTAATTTACTCTAAAAGGGTCTCACGTCTTTCTCAGTGTATTATGTTTATTACTTACTTTTTGATTAAGTTCCTGTTTAGACAGGAACGGGGACTTTTAAGTTGGATATAGGGGCAGGTAAGGAAGAGAGGAGGGTGGCAGCCATCTTGAAGGAGAACAAAGGCTGGAGGAACAGTTTGATGGGAGCCTCAATGCCAGCCTGAAAGGAATATAATTCTCCATTTTTTTCCCCCGTCTTCATTTCTCATTGTTCTTGGATTAATTTTGATATTTGGGATCAAGCCAAGTAGCTGGATGAGATCATTTTTTGCTATATTGGGCCTTCTTATTTTTTCAAATAGTCCTGGGTTTTTTGGCTTTTTGCTTGTTTTTGGCCATAGCACTTTTACTGCTGGACTTGTGGACATGTTTGGAGACAAGAACTTTGGTTTTCCGTTCATCCAAAACCAATCTAATTGTTTGGTTTGTATGTTTGCTTGGCTTGGTTGGTTTTCTGTGAGTTAAAAAGGGTGCAAAACTAAGGAAAGGTCAAAATTGAGGTATGCTATTCTGCTTAACTTCTTGCCATTTTTTATTCCTGATTAATTTAATCGCATCAACTTACAGTGTCTAAACTGGTAGTGACTGTTGACTTTAGTTCAATCTGTTACCACAAAAATAAAACATTTCTAAATAATGTACTTTGTTTTTATTTATATATTTCTTATTAAATTAAGAATATACCATGAATTCAAAGATAAAACTAGTAAACAACTTTTAAGACGAGATAATTAACCTCATATTTGCACATCTAAGATTTTAAATCTTGGCAAGCAGTTTGCAGAGTCCATGCGCTCTGCGTGTCCAGGTTACAGGTGTAGAATCAGCCTCATCTTCTGAACATTTAGTCGGCATCTGCCTCGTATATTTCCATTTGATCACAACGCTGAGGTACAGCCATTACCACGCTCTGCTGTACGTAGCAGCTGCCCCGGGTTGGCAGTAGTTTCATTGTTAAGCAGAGGCACGGCGGTAAACAGGGAAAACAGTACTACAGTCTCAGCGTGCGCATGTGGACTCGGCCAGGGCAATGCTAATTTACGAATGCCTCTGACTGGACGATCCTTTGAAGTGCTCCACATTGGCATCCCATACATAAACATGAGCTGTGTTTGCTTTCGAGAAGTGGGAGAGAGGCGAGGTGGAGGCTTGGAGACAAGGTGCTGCCATGTGTTAGCTGCTCCCGCCGTTAGCTGGAACATGTTCGGTTTAATGTGCTGTGCACAAGTCAGGCTGAGCTTCTTTTCACGTCGCCTCCCGGCAGACTCCGAAGCCTTTCTCTTGCAAAGCGCCGCCTCGGTCTCCCGGGAGCCAGATGTCAGGAGTCAAAACCAAATTTTTACGGTTTTAATGGAGTCCACAGCCTCTCTGCACGGACAGGATGGAGCTGTCTTTTCTCCAGTCCTGTAACTCGGCTTCACTGCAGGGTTTTGTGATTCTTTCTGCACCTGAGTCTCACTGGTAGTTAATATCTCAAGCCCTTCTTGAGCTGAAGCAGGTGTGTAAGAGCAGGAAAAACATGAAACTCCGCAGTGCAGGGGGTTGGGGGGCTTCCAGGACCAAGGCCGTATTAGCGCAGGGACTGCAGCCCAGGACCCAGGAGGCCCCTCGAGCGTGACTGCAAATGGAATGATGGTAACAGCACTGGGAAAGTATGCTTACATGGTTGCAAAATGTGTTTTACACTACATCTGATGGCACACTAAGAAAAAAAGGTACAAAACTGTAGGGGTGCAACAATGATTCGATCTTGTCAACTAAAATCGATGACCATATAAGTTGGCAACTAATTTAATAGTTTAGATTAGTTGGTGACGTCATTAGGAACGTTTTCACATTGCCGCTCACTGGAGAGTTAACGACAGCGCGATGGCTGCCTCAAGAACAAAATCCTCAAAAGTGCAGGAGCTAAACTCAGAAAAAAGGTCGGTTGTGCTATTTGTAAAGCCGAGCTTAGCTGGCATGAGATCACATCCATGATGGAGCATCTGAAGAGGAAACTTCGGCTATGAAGACGATTCATCTCGGTAAGATAGGCCCCGTCCCAAACCACATACTGGCACACTAAATAGTGTGTAAAAATAGCGCATATACCATTAGAAGTGCACTCATTAGTGTAGTATGTGAAGTAAACGCTGCATTGTTGTCTTAACGTCGAGGCCGCGGGTGCGGTCAAATTCAGCAGTCCTCTGTTTTCCGTGAACATTTAGCACCACTGGCTAGCAGTTTAAGGAGGTAGTTCTCTGTGAACACACAGGGCAGCTGGACGAAGGGTTACCGATGAAATGAAGTGTTTACGCAAAACTGTTAATTTACCTGTTCATAGAGAAGTTTGTCACAAACATTCGCCACTTTCCTCTCCGCTCCATCAGAGCGCATCCTCCTTGCAGTATTCACTCTTAGAGGCCTCTCACAAGAGCACACAGAGATGCTGACTTTCATCCGTTTCAATAAAGATCTCAGATCTGCACTGTTTAAATTTAACATTTAAATTTAGCTTGATTTATTTATTTACTTGATTAAAGGAAAACTGATTTAGTTTAGTTATATTTTGCTACGTTGCACATCCTTAGTTATACATTTGGACAGAAAAAATACATTGGAGTTTTATTTTTTCATCTTTTGTATTAGCAGGAAAGTTCATTAAAACAGTATTTTTTTAATGTTATTCATCTTTATTGTCTTCATTGTTAGTTAGCAAACACATAAAACAACCTCCAGCTAAATTTAAAAGCTAATAGCTACGTAAAAGTTATTTGGTAATGTAGTGATTCATAATCCGAATAATCGATTGTTCGTTTCAGTAATCGATAGATTATTCGACTATGAAATTAGTTGTTTGTTGCAGCCCTACAAAACTGGGGCAGTGCCCCTCTTGTCACTGGGGAGGAACCCTCAAGGGTACATCTCAGTACCTTTAGTCAGGGAACATAACTGAACCATAATCCACTGAAATGATATGTTCTAAGCTGTACTGACTCCACACACCCCGTCTCGTCTCCAGGACTTTATTTTACTGTTCTGTTTAAAACATTCGGTTATGAAAAGGTACAAATACGAACTTTTCACCTGGAAAAACTTATTAAAGGTTCACAATCAGACCTTAAAACCACTGTTGTTCCTTTAACGGAACATTCACATTGTTCGTACCTTGATAAATGAGGAATGTACTTGCAGAGTACGTGTATTTTTAAGAGTGGACTCTTAGACTAAAGCTCTATTTGGACGAGATTAGTTTTACATGGGGAGGTGGGCTGATGCCAGTTTACCACAGGACGTCTGCTATGTTTTTGACCGATTCATACGAGATAAGAAATCTCAGAGATGGGAGTGGCTACATAATTTACACACTTCCATCACTCCAGCAATGAGTAGAAAACGTGGTAACATTTGATTCAGCCGTTATTTCGTCTAAGGTGAATGCAGTGCGGCATTAGCTTCGCCATTAGCTTGCGAATTCAACTTGACCGCATACAATCAAACTTTTTTGTGGAATTCTCACAGCTCCACTGCATAACTAACGATGCAAACATTACAAACCAAACATGTCGTGGCTGATTGGGATGAGAAGGAAATCTTCTCTGCCGACGAGTCGCTTGAGAAGCTCATCCACATTAACTCGGTCTTGCAGTATTTAGCGTGTTTGTAAACATGTTGCATGTCTCGTCTCCCCTCAAAACGCTCGGGCACTTCGGCCTCCTCAGCTCCTGTCACTACCGTTCCGGTCTTCGTCAGTGTCACACGTTGACGGCTGTCCCCGCGGGTTGAAGAGCGGGGTGGCTGCGCTGGTGTCTGACTGCACACAGCTGTGTGTGTGTCGCCACAGCGCCGTGGTCCGGGCGCCGATTGACGTTTCCCGTCACGCTCAGCCGGGACAGCTGTCACGGCACGTTAACTGAGGTCGCCACTCTGAGTTAATTGTTGGCAAATGTTTGAGGTGGCGATGTCTCACCTCACGAGTCCTCGCTTTAATTAGCAACTCTTTCATCAGCATGTCTCTGCGCTGCATTATTTCTTCGTTAGCGGCGTTAACAAGCGCGGAGGATTCACTGTGCTGACGCAGAAGGCTGTGGAAAAGCAGGAAGCACGGAGCCCGGCATACAGTCCCTCCGGACAGCCCAGCTTTTCCTCTCAACACTGGCACGAAAAACAGCCATTTTGTAGTGTCGTTCCAGACCGAAGTGTTGAAAAAACAGTGGCTACGCTCCAGTCTGCGTATTGGTTCTGACTGGAACGCTCACTCCAGGCTGGGCGATGAGAGAAATCTTGTCATCTGATGGCCTTTAACACTGCATGACTGAACCCCAGCGTAGTGGTGGAAAACTGCCCGAGTGACAGAGAAAAATGAACCTGTCAGTGACGTCAGGCAGATCCAAATGATTCTTGTCAGTGGCATTTCTGAACTTTTGCTACTTAAAAAAGAGCCTCTGGGACCCTCAACAGACACCCACTTTTCCAGATCCATGATGCTTCTCGACAGAAAAGAATAGCCTACAGGAGTAGCTATATGTCAGTAGTCACGTGCTTGTGAAGTAGAGGTGGGCAATATTACGATATTTTATCATTATCGTATGTCACAATATGCTCAGAAGGGCATCGTCAGTACTTAAAGGACACTGACCAACTGTTGCAAAGTCAGCATAATTAGGCCTGTTTAATTGGATTTAGTGCAGTGCAGTTAGTAAAACATTGAATAGAAATCATTGTAGTTTTCTTCTTCTTATTATTGTTGTTGTTGTTGTTTTTCTGATTAGCATTATTATTATTATTATTGTTGTGGTGTTCTTATATGTGGCACTACTCTATTTTGTTTATATGCTTTCAAATTTTGCATGACGTCTCAGCGCAGCCAGTAGGAGAGCAGTAGGCATGTCTGCTAGTTCCCATCCAACATGGACGAAAGGCTAGTTGTCTGGGAGAGCACCGCCCACTTTCGAGCCCAACAGGTGAGTGTTGTGTATATAGTGAGTGGTGTCAACGTGAGCAGCGAGCACAGCACATGCTAGATTCGGTATGATAGCACCTTAACATGTGCTTCCTCAAGCCAGGCTTGAACCTCATTTGACCATGTGCAGGCTAAGTGACTTATCCACTCTGCTATACAAGCAATACAAAACACCTGTGCACAGCTCAAAAACATGGTGAATATTCTCAATTCCAGAGTGTATAAAGTGTGTGAAACAGTAATGGCTACTGTCAAAACAAGCCTGCACCTCCATAAGGAGCTTTATATGGAACTAAATATATACATATACTGTTTTTCATTGTTGTCAGAACAAAAATGGTAACTTTACAGGAGAATAAAAAAAACCTACTTTACTTTTAATGTAAGTCAATGGAACCAGAAGTATTTTTGGGCTATTTCTATCAGTTCATTCACCATGAAATTTACACACAATGTAAAGAGTAATAGGCATTTTTAAATTATGTCAAAAACTGAAAACGGCGAAAATGGAGATACAAGGTTTTGTTTCGACAGCAGTGATATGTATGTATACATGTATATATGTATTCATTCATTATACACAGAACAGCCATAACATGAAAACCACCTCCTTGTTGCTACACTCATTGTCCATTTTATCAGCTCCACTAACCGTGTATGAGCACTTTGTAGTGCTACAGTTACAGACTGTAGTCCATCTGTTTCTCTGTACTTGTAGGCCTATATATAAAATAGAGACAAATCTGTTTAGGGAATACTCACTGTTTTTTCTTACTGGCTTACAATGCAGTGATGTAAGGAGCCGTTAATATGTCTTCATATTTATTTTGCACTTTGCACAATGATAAATGGTGCTTTTGTAATTTAGTATTGTTTGCAATAGAGGTTAGTTAGATTTCTGTTTCAATACACTAAAAATCACCTGCTGCCCAGCTTCTTATATAGCATCTTATATCAACATTGCAATATTCAGCATTGTATTTTATATCCATAATACCTACTCCCATACCACTAATATCTCTGGATATGTATTACAGTCAATCACAAAAGTTATATAAAGGTGTGACTGTGTTGTTTTATTACTAGGAAGGTTGAGAAGGTTAGGATTTCTAATGCAGTTGGTTGGTAATGGTGGCAGGCCTGACTTGTGATTGTTGCTGTGAGATATTGAGATTGCAGTACTCCAATATAGTCAAAACACGTTGGTCAGTCTCTGACATGACATGGTTATTATTTTTGCTGGACTCTACCAATACTTGGGTTCATCAGAGCACCTGTATACAGACTTTTCCTGATGAGGATGAGTAGATTTGACACTTGACATTTCACAGCCACCCTGAGACGGTCAGTATTCCAGTGGACATTCGTCTTGGAATGACCCGTCTGGGTGAGACAGTATAGCTAAGTCGCTTTTGAAAGTTGAAAGCTTAAAATGATGCATTTACAGAAGAAAATAGACTTGAAAACAGTTCTGAAAATGCATTAGTGTAATGTGTCCAGCTCTCTGTCCATTAAAGCTCTGCTTATTTCCTTTATTCAAAGGAACCGCCTGTACGTCAGTCAACAGACTGAAAGCTGTTACCCAAGAAAAGCCAAGCTGACATATTTTCAGCGCAGATGAATCATTTTGTTTTGTTCTTTATCGTAGCTACCAGCATCAGAAGTTATTTGTTGACAGTCATTGTGATGACACACGAGCTGTGAGACAAGCAGCTCTGCAGTAATAACACACATTAGAACAGCAAGAGGAGGGTTTTCTCACAGTCGAGCCTCAGAAAAGAGTAACAGCCATAATGGAGAACAGCGCTGCGTCCCAATTGCACACTTAATACTGATACTAACTAGTGTTTGAGTATGTAGTATGTAGTATAGTCAGTGTCAAAGTTGAGTATACTCAAAAATCCACAGTGCATTCTTAGAACCAATCAATGTTTGAGTGTAGTAATGATGGACACTATTGTCCCACAATCCAACGGGAAACGGAAAGGGAGGAGCTTCTCGCGTCTGGAAAATTCGGAAAAAGTGGCGGACGGCAACGCGAGAGCAGCTGTGGTGGCAGCGCGACCAGAAATGGTGTATAAATGTGAGCTCATCCCAAATTTGTAAAACATTCTGTAAAAAAACAAACGAGTTACACTTTGTTAGCGTTTCTGTAAGAAATTTGTTTGTTAATTTGTTAGCCAGCCTTCAGAGTCTAGCTTGCTATGATGTGATGTGTGTTGTCATAGCGACGGTTCATCACTTCCTGTTAGTAAGAATGGTGTAGTATGTTAATATTTTGTGTAGTAACCTGTCGAGCTCATACTATTAAGATTAGTATGCAGTATATGCTATATATTATTAGTGTGTGGTACACAATTGGGACGCAGCCTAGATCTCTCTGTTCTTGGGCCTACTGCAGTATGGTCAAACCGGACTGCTTGTAAGATCAAAGGTCAGAGTTATCTCGGTTGACTCACAGTGTGGAATGTATATGTATATTTATATACACGTATACATATTTATATACACATGTACATATATACACAACAATCAAATGACAATCAACTACACTCTTAAAGGGGAACTCCACCGATTTTGCAAAATTACGTACTCATTCAGTGGTTTGGTCAAAATTGTTCACCATTTTAGGACTAGGAACCAGACGTCCGAAGCATTTAATCACTCTAAAAGCTACATCCCGTAAGGTTATTACACAACATGGTTATAAATGCGTTGCTTGATACCTGAGACATTGTTTTGTCAAAACCACATTCTCACCTGAGTTACTAGCCTGTAGCTACAGCCGTTCAACACGGATAACGCAGGTGTTATATCCGAATCAGTTCCTCCTTAAATTCACGTTCTCTTTGACAAATCAGGTCCTCGGGCGGCGCATTCACTGATCAGAAAACAACGCCAAGCAACACTGGAACTACGGAAAGCGAAAAGGTTCAAAAAACGTTTGTTCGGCAGCTGCATTTACCCAATCAGGGACGAACAGAACAAAAAGTATTTATCAGTACGACTGTTTACTGTGTACTCGAATTGAAAATAATTGAGATTCCGTGATAAATACTATGCCGTGCTATCTTGGGTGAGTTTATGTTGGGGATTGGGTGAAAACACGCTGTTCAATCTCTTCTTGAACTTTCTTTTCTTTTTTGAATCTGTTTTTGAAAAAAAAGAAGTGTATAATGATGAAAATCAGGGTTGTGGCTGTATACACTGAGCTGATGGCTGCTATTATTGAATATTGTAATAATATAAATTTGTGCTAATTTAATGTAAATTGTCGATCTCTTTCATTTGCCACACATTGTTTAGTGAAAGCTGTAACATTCTGCACTCCAGGCTGAATTCTTCATAAACAGTAGGTGTTGCAAATATGGAAATATAGTTTGTTTTCATTTGTAGCAGCCATCTTTCAGCATGTATTTCCAGATGGCATTTTTCAACACTGTGTCTGTCATGTTCAGATGACACTTCTCAAAGTGATGAGGTCTTAAGTCAAACAGAGTAAGTGCGACTGAACCTACTCTGTGTTTGGCTAATCATCTGCAATTGATTTGTTCTCACGAACGCGAGTGGTCCCACTCGATCATGGCTCTTTTAATCTGTGCCCCTGCACTACTCATCTTAAACTCTTGCAGGATCTTGTTAATGAGCTAATGAGTCGAATCAGCTGTGGTAAAAGCAAGAAAGACACTAAAATGTGAGATTCAGGGGTCAGGACACAAAACAGATGCAAAAACAATTATCTAGTAATAGAAGAACAGTGTCATATTGCCATTATGACATATGCCATAGTGTTTGATGTCCCAACAACTGAAAAATTAGTATAGCTGTCATTGCATCAAAAGTAATAACTAGGGATGCCACTTTTTCCTAGGGGTGAGCAATATGACGATATTTCATCGTTATTGTGATAAATTATGTGACAATACACTTTTCTGAGCACGTAATGGAGAACACTGAGCATAATTAGGCCTATTTATCTGGATTTGGTGCAGCACAGTTTGTAAAACACTGAACAAAAGTCATGGTAGTTCTAAGTTTAAGAGGCGCACCGCAGCAGGGCTTGTGCACATATTAGCTCAGCTGGCAACTCAGGTAACAAATAAAATAATCGTCCATTGCAGTAAAATAAAGCTTTGCTGATCGTTCAACACAGTTTTAACTAGAAATGGTCTTAAACACTGGAGCTAATATATAACTGCTGATTCACCCTTTAACCCTGAAGGTTGGTGCACAGACTGCTGGTCACCATAGCAACACAGACAACAGTCTCACCTAGCTAGTAGCTAACAAAAAAGACAAAAAGAAAGATTTAACAAGAACATCGATAATTTGGAGATGAACAGACTTATTTGCATTTATTAGCGGAATTTCTCGTTCCACCTTAAATGGTACGGCAGTTACATTCTTTAAGGTGGAACGGGAAAAACTGAACAAGAAGCTGGCGAATGAGAAGTGACTTCAGCCTCGTAAAAAATCGAACGTTGAGAGACATTTTATAAGAACTTACTTTTTTATTTTTGTGGAAAAGTTTCCTGCTGGAGATGCGAGAAAAGCAGCTAAAAGCTTAAAGCAGAGCAAAGTAAGTCTGTGTTTTCATTTATATTATATTTTTTTGGCTATACTAGTACATCAGCACACACTGAGACACATTTACAGCCAAGATGGTAAAATTGACATAAAATTTGTCTCCCATGGTGCCACATTTTAGTTTTGTTGAAAGGACAAAGTGGCTCTTCTTAACATTTGGGTTGCTGACCCCTGTACTTTGCTGAAGTTCCAGTATCGGTGATCATACCACCACGGTAACCCTAACTGTAGCATCTGTCGTGACAATTACTGATAATGGTTATATGACGCTGTTAAATTACTGAACAAAATCTGTCATGATAGCTCATGACAGCACATGACATTTGTCATGACATGGTGATGTCAATAATATATACGAGGACCCAAGTAAACTGTTACTGATTATGGTTACATGGAAACCATGTAAGCAAGTCTTTTTGAGATTACTTAACAACTCAACACGGTTTGAGCTGATTTAGTCAGGCAGTTTGCGCCATGCTAATCTGACAGCTGGAAGCTTCCATTACTTGCTAGTTTCAGTGTAAAGCGAAAGAAGCCAACTTCAGACACCAGTGTGGCTTGGTTGATTTAATATGTTTGCGGTAAGTGGGAAAACTGCACAACTGATTTTTGGTCAAGCCATTGGTTTACGCATTGTGGCATGAAACATTAGAAGCCTGCCCTGCTGAAAAAGCCAGCACAGACCAGCATGCATTTCTTAGCTTGTCACCTAGCATGGTCTGGCTGGTCGACCAGCATACCAGCATCCAAAACACAACATATGCTGTTAACTGCATGCTGGTCTAAGCTGGTTTACGCTGGTTTATGCTGGTCTGATGCTGATTTAGCTGGGCACCCAACACAGTCATGCTGGTTGACCAGTATACCAACATCAAAAACACAACATATGCTGTGAACATAATGCTGGTCTAAGCTGGTTTATGCTGGTCTGGTGCTGATTTAGCTCGTCACCCAACATGGTCATACTGGTTGACCAGCATACCAACATCAACAACACAGCATATGCTATGAACTTCATGCTGGTCTAAGCTGGTTTATGCTGGTTTATGCTGGTCTGACGCTGATTTAGCTGGGCACCCAACACAGTCATGCTGGTTGACCAGTATACCAACATCAAAAACACAACATATGCTGTGAACATAATGCTGGTCTAAGCTGGTTTATGCTGGTCTGGTGCTGATTTAGCTTGTCACCCAACACGGTCATACTGGTTGACCAGCATACCAACATCAACAACACAGCATATGCTATGAACTTCATGCTGGTCTAAGCTGGTTTATGCTGGTTTATGCTGGTCTGATGCTGATTTAGCTGGGCACCCAACACAGTCATGCTGGTTGACCAGTATACCAACATCAAAAACACAACATATGCTGTGAACATAATGCTGGTCTAAGCTGGTTTATGCTGGTCTGGTGCTGATTTAGCTTGTCACCCAACACGGTCATGCTGATTGAACAGCATACCAGCATCAAAACACAACATATACTGGAATTGCTGGTGATCATCCATGCTTGTCTATGCTGGTTTGTCTAGCAGGGTGGTTAGCGATGCTTTAATCAAACTATCTAGGCATTCTGTAGAAGAAAAAGCCTGCTCGAGCTAACATCCACCATGACCCTGCTGAAGTTAGGCCCCAAACTAGCTCCGTTATACTGCATCTGAAATGGAAAAGCCTGTTTTTCGCTGTGTACATCAGAAATAGAGCTGCTGCTCTGGTCTTCTCAGGGGTTTGTCTCTGTTTGGAGATTTCTCTACTGCGTATCTCTCATCTAAATCTAGATGACTATCTCCTCTCCCCATCCTTTCCTCTTGTTCCCATTTCGAATCGGAGCTCTCTCGCCACACCCCTCCACCTTCAAGCAATCTATCTTTTCTCTCTGTCACCCTGCTCCCCACTATCTCCCTCGTCATCACACACCTCTGCTGCTGTTCTTATCTGCGTTCTCTTTTTCTTGCCTCATTCAAACAGCCACACGCAGCCCTACCTCTCTCTATTTTTATGGCCTAGAGCTGCTGATAGTATACAGAAACTATAAACGAAGCCATAAGTACATATGGACTATAAAACAGAGCATAATACAAGCTTAGATTTTCTTTCGCTTCGTTCTCATCACCTCCCGCCTCCCCTTAAGTGCCTCCTTCCCTGTTGCATTCTGCTTTCTATGCAACATTCGACAAATCCCATTTGCATGTTCCTGCGAGGGGTTATTGGAGTGTAACCCTGTAAATTACCACACAGCGCCTTCGCTGCGAAGGAGCCAGGAGGAAACGGACTGTTTACCTCAGCGCACTTTTTCTTTTCTTTTTTATTCATCTTTCTGTCCTTCCTCTTTCTCCACCCTTTATTTTGCCTGCTGGCACTCCCGGGCAGTTTTTTTTTCACTATGGGTGATTCTTCAATTAAGGGAGGTTTTCTGCCCCCTAGGCTAGATTTTCAAAGATGTTTCTTTTAGAGAAAGTTATTCTGTTGTTAAAGGTTAATTAATGGTTGCTTTAAACTTTGTTTGTGCCTCATTAATGGCATTTTCCTACCTTTGATGTGTTGAAAGTGAATTTCACCTGCATTTTTAGCGTGCCTCAACTTTTTCATTACTTAAATGTCAATTGGCGGTGGATATAATGCTATTTATCATTTATATAATAAACTGCATATAATAAAAGGCTTTTCTGAGCATATCATCAGCACCTAAAAACACTGAACAATTGGATGTTTTATTACAAAGAGAGCGTAATTGATCCAAAATGTGAAGCACGTCATGCACCTGAGTTGTAACTCACTCACTCGTGTTTAGCAGGCTGAGGATTCTCCACATAGGGGCGCTGATAGAACTCATAGCCCTTAGTGTGTCTCATGAGTGACAATGTGTCCTTGTTGGTATGGTATGTGGCACTAGAGGTGCGCGATATGATATTTTATTGTTATTGTGATGCATTTTATTATTGTGATACATAGTATACTATTCTGAGCGTATTTGGGATATTGTCAGTACGTAAAAAGCATGGACCCATGGTATAAAAATAGAGCATAATTAGTCCTGTTTAATTTTAGTGCAGCACTGATTGTGAAGTGCTGCATAATAATCACTGTGTCCAGAGTTTTGAATAGTGGCTGTACTGGTGCATTGTGTATGTGTGTCAAAATATCGTGAAATGTGTCGTGTATCATAAAAAGGGTCTTTTGGTGTCTTGGGTGTGACTTGAGAGGGTTATTCTAAGGTTTATGGCCTTTAGCCAAGCTCCCGAAGTCCTAACCAATGGGAGAGCTCGCTTGGCTATATCTGCCTAGATACAACAGAGAACAAAATCCTGATTGGACTATTTTCTCTTGGACATTTTGAGAATTTACCCCTTTTTCTCAGGGAACAGAGAGTAAAATATTAATGTTTGCATGGTGCTAAACATCTAGGAAAGCTATATATATATATATATATATATATATATATATATATATATATATATATATATAAAAATATAAGCTATATATATAATAAAACACAGCTTAAAAATCGTTGATCAGATCTAAGAACTGTGTGGGTGTGGCTACTAAGCAGCTTGATTGACAGCTCTCTGTCCAACACTCCTAGCTCCGCCCCTCATACAGAGCTAAAATCGTTATCCAGCTTTTATGTGACGAAAATTAGATGAAAAAGTAACAGACAAACAGACATACAGACGGACGGATGGACGAAGCAATGCATGAATGAAGGAAAGGACGAAGGAACAGTGTTGGTGTACAAATAAAAAGGTGGTCTAGCTTGCTAGCTTTTGGTTGTGCTGGGTTAGCTTTAGCTCGCTAAGTTTCTCTGAGACTGAAACTGTTCTTTGTGGGCGGAGCAAGAAATGCAGTCTTGTGATTGGTCAGGGAAATGCTTGTGGAAGTGTTACCCAAAATTAGGACAGCCCAGTTTACATCGAGAGGAGAGAAATATGGTGAAATATATCGGTCATTTGTTGGTCATTGCCACATTATTCAAAGGGTAAACTTAGTACATGTTTACTGTTTGCCTGAAAGAACAAGATTAACCTGATTATTTAGGTTCACTGGGTCTTTAAATACCACAATCATGATGATTACATTAAATATAAATGAACTTTATTTATTTCACATCAATCTTTAGGCCTTCTCTTCTCTAACAAGGCCTTCTCCTTGTCCTGATTGGTTCAGTGTTGGGTTGGTAGGATGTAGAAGATGGTGAGTCCTCATCAGCATCAGCTTATCTGAAGAGGCAGCCTCTGATACTCGTCCTCCGTGAACATCAACCGGTTTCCCATGGCTAAATTTGAATAATGAAACGTTTCTCGAATGTGTTCCTCTGTGTTCTGCCACACTTTTGTGCTACTGGATTTTTGATGAGCTCCTTTTACACCAATGATATCACCTAAAAAAGTCTACAGCCCTACGTTAATTTTTTCACCTTAATGCCCTTCATCAACTCGTACATATGCAAGACAGAATAAAGCACATCCCTATTGGGTGGCCTTTAATCCAGGGTTACACTACAAGACTTTTACCCCGGTTTTAGCCCCGATTCTCAGTCTGGCCGAGTCTGTGCTGGCCGGCTCTAGTCTAAAGATTTTTGAGCCAGTCAGAGTCGACAGTTGGAGACAGAGTCGTGTAGTGCGTGAGACGCAGACTCAGATGTTTGGCCTCCTGATCGCGTTTCAGACCAGCCATCTTTCTGGTTTTTCTTTTTTTTTCTCATATCACTCCGTTTGGAGAGTCTCTTAAAAACCTCCTTTTGAATGGCCATGTAGCCCTAACACTTCGCCCTACCCCTCTATCTCAACGAGAATCAGGACATCCTACCCCTAGGAGTGAACGTGCAAAACAGAGGGCTAAGGGCTAAGTGGTAGGGGCGAGGGGTGAAGTGGGACTGGGCCTAAAAATCGTGTGGTGCCTGGGGCAGCCAGAGAGACTGGATTTTTTCCCCTCTGAATATATTTTATTAAATGTGTGCCTAATTTTGCCAAATTTTGCCAAAATTTCAGTGACCACCCATTTAATCCTGTTTCCAAGGCAGCGCTGCAAAAAATATCTTAGGCAGTGAAATAACCTTAAATATCATCAATATATAACATTTCTCATTTTGAGATTGTCGGATGATTATTAACTTACTTTAACTGACTTTTTACCTATTTTAAAGCAGCACTATGTAATATTTGTTGTTAAAACTGAAAGAGGTAGCATTACTGAGTGTGGAGAAAAAGGAACACGCTGAAATATGGTGTGCATGCGCTGCTGCGACGGATTTTGTGGGAGTTTTTCTGACCACTGCATTAACGTCACATGCACAGGCTCAAAAAGCAGGTCCGGCTTGATGTTTCAGCCTCAAATGCAAAATCAACTTTATGCTGATTGGAGCTATGATGACGAGATAATTCACTCGCATCCTTGGAAGACGCATCCTTCTCTAAGTTTTGACAGAGTTCTGTTTGGATTCTGCTTAAACATGCTCGGAAAAGTCCGATTCATCCGCTTATGGGGGTCTGAATTACAACATACGTCACAGAATGTTCTTCTACATGTTGGGTGCAAATACATATTTCCGCCAGAGGGGTCTCCAAATCCCCAAATCTTGCGTAGTGTTGCTTTGAGTCATTAAAATCACTTAAACTCATTAAAACTTACTAAAATGAAGTGATTGTTTTAAGTGATATTGCTAAGTCATAGTCTATATTCACAGATAACTCGGG
Source organism: Colossoma macropomum (assembly GCF_904425465.1). NCBI lineage: Eukaryota > Metazoa > Chordata > Actinopteri > Characiformes > Serrasalmidae > Colossoma > Colossoma macropomum. The sequence continues at coordinate 41,203,726 of NW_023494785.1, forward strand.
TTGTTTCAAGCATATTTTTCACAACAAAGCAAATTGATCTGCCAAAATAGTGAAATAATCTGACTAAAATTGCTTTAAACAGTTTTAAAAATGCCTAGAAATGAGTGAAATACTCATAATAAGCTTAAATCACTTAAAACAATCACTTGATTTGCTAAGTCATATTATCCCACTATATTCACAGATAATTTGCCTTTTTTTCGTGCATATTTCTTACAAGAAAGCAAAATGATCTGCCAATGTAGTGAAATAATCTGCTTAAAACAAATGTCTAGAAAATAGTGAAATACTCATAATAAGCTTACAACAATCTCAAAATATCATTGAAATATTAACTTTATTGACTGGATTTAAGATCATTTTGCTTGTCAAGACTATATTTTTTGTAGAGAGAGAGTGACCTGTCCTGTAGACAGAGAGAGAGAGAGAGAGAGAGAGAGGGAGAGAGGGAGAGGCAGTAGATGGAGAGAGACTAGCACGCATTTCAGCCTATCCGTCCTTCACCTCTGTCCACTTGGCGAGGTGGGAGATGGTGTGATGAAGTGGATGAGTGCTGGAGAGGAGGTGTGGAGATGGGGGCTGGGTAATGTTCGAGAGAGGAGAGACAGGAGCTATAGGTTGAGGAAAGGATGTATGGACAGATTGAGAGTCTGTGTGCGTGTGTAAAATAGTGTTAGCATACGTTTGTTCTCTTTGTCCTCTCTCTTTCTCTCTCTCTCTCTCTCTCTCTCTCTCTCTCGCTCTCTCGCTCACCTGCCTCTCGCTGTGAGAGCTGTTTTCTCCTCTAACAGTGAGCTGCTGAAGCCCTGCAGCTGCAGTGACATGGGAATTTACATTCTTTAATAAAGAGGAGAAGAGAAGAGCGGGATTAAAGGAGGTGGCAGCAGAGAGAGAGACAGAGAGACAGAGAGAGAGAGAGAGAGAGAACCAACATCACTGATTGCTCTCTCTCTTTCAGATTATAACATGCCTGCCTTTCTCTCTCTCTCTCTCTCCCTTTTTTCTTTCTCCATCCTTTTTTCTCATTCTCACTGTCAACAACTCTCTCTCTCTCACTCTCTCTCTTTTTCTCACCTTTTCTCTCTCTCACTGTGTCTAACTCTCTCCTCTGTCTCAGCAACTCTTCCTTTCACTCATTCTCTTTTTCCCCTTTCGACCTCAATATCGCTCTCCCCATTCTCTCTCACTCTCTCACCTTCTCTTTCTCTTTATCTCTAACTCTCCTCTATCTCAGTGACTCTTCCTTTCTTTCTTTTTCCCATCTGTCTCAATATCGCTCTCCCCTTTCTCTCTCTCTCTTTGTCTGTCTCTATCTCTTTTTGTTTTTGTCTCTCTCTGTCTCTATGTCAGTCTGTCTGTTTGTATCTCTCTTTGTCTCTTTATCCCTCTCACTCTCACTCTATCTCAATAAATCTCTCTCTCTTTCTTTTTTCATCACTATCTCTCCTTGTCTCTTTCTCGCTCTCTTTCTCTCTCCTTTTTATTCTTTCTCTCCCTTTTTTCTTTCTCCATCTTTCTCTGTCTTTCTCTCATTGTCACTTCTCACTTTTTCCTTCCCTACCTCAATATCACTCCCCCCCTCTCTCTCTATCTCTGTCGATCTGTCTATTTCTGTCTCTCTTTGTCTCTCTATCCCTCTAACTCTCTCTCTATCTCAATAAATCTCTCTCTCTCTTTCTTTATCACTATCTCTCCCTTTTTTCTTTCTCCATCTTTCTTTCTTTCTCCCTCACTGTCAGCAGCTCTCTTTGTCTCTCTCTCTTTCTTACCTTCTCTTTTCCTCTGTCTCAGTAACTCTTCCTTTATCTCACTCTCTTTTTCCCTCTCTACCTCAATAATGCTCCCCCCCCCCTCTATGTCGATCTGTCTGTTTGTATCTCTCTTTGTGTCTCTATCCCTCTAACTCTCTCTCTATCTCAATGAATCTCTCTCTCTTTCTTCATTATCTCTCCCCATCTCTCTCTCTCTTTCTCTCTCACCTTTTTTCTCTCTGTCTCAATAACTCTTTCTTCCTCTGTCTCAGTAACTCTTCTTTTCTCCCACTCACTCTCTTTTTCCCTCTCTACCTCAATGACACTCTCTCCCCTCTTTCTCTCGCTCACTCTCTCACCCTTTTTCTCTCACATCTCACTCTCTCCTCATTGTCTTCATCATTTTAATTACTCTCTCTCTCTTCTCTGTCTCTCTATCACAGTGATGATCTCCCTCTGTCTGTTTCTGTCTCTCTTTGTCTCTCTATCCCTCTAACTCTCTCTCTGTGTCTCTCTATCACAGTAATGATCTCCCTTTGTTTCTGTCTCTCTTTGTCTCTCTATCCCTCTAACTCTCTCTCTGTGTCTCTCTATCTCAGTAAATATTTCTCTCTGTTTCTTTATCACTATCTCTCTCCTTCTCTCTTCTCTCTGTCTTTTAATCAATCTCTCTCTCCCTCCTTCCTCTCTCTCTCTCTCTCTCTCTCTCTCTCTCTCTCTCTCTCTCTCTCTCTCTCTGATGTCAGACAGGATCTCACTCATCATTGTTATTTTGTGCTGAGCACACGTGCTGTTGTTGCTAATTAAAGACTGATAGTGATTAAATATTTAAGTTTGCAGGATAATTAGCGGCGGCTGAGCAGCCGCTCTGGAGGCTATGCCCACTCACACACACTCACACACTCACTGCTGCACCTAACACAGAGATTTAAGGACCCCCACACACTCACCACTGAATCCGAAGAACAGATTAAAGGGCTGTAGCACACACTGGTGTGTATTAGTGCTTGTGAGTGTGAGTGTGAGTGTGTGTGTGTGAGTGAGTGTGTGAGTGTGTGAGTGTGTGAGTGTGTGCGTGTGTGCGTGTGTGTGAGTGTGTGAGTGAGTGTGTGCGTGTGTGTGTGTGTGTGAGTGTGTGTGCGTGGTGTGCTTCTGTGTGAGTGTAAATGCTGCTCTGCTCCATCTAACTCACCACTTCTCTTAACATGGAGAACATCTCCTAAGTTTTAATGTGATTCTAAGGGGTTTTAGGTGGTCTCAGGTTCTGAGTCATGGCTTCTTTTGCATAGATGCGTAAATACAAGCTTGTGGTCTTTTTGCATAACTTGCCATTTTGAGTGATAAATATAGCATTCACGTAGTTTTGGTAAAGGGGGCGGGGGGCCGCTGCCAGAATTCTGAGAGAGAATCCCCCCTCTCCCCCATTCAGAACAGAGGTAGCATAACTGGAATGTGAAAAGAGAGCCACAAAGAGAAAGTTGGTTTCGTTTTCTCATATTAAGATTTCTTCAGTAGCTTTTTAACAGCAGACGATTGTTAGCAACCAAGACCACCAGCATTCATTTGGTTTACATCTGAAATTGATGTAGCTGATTTTTGACATCTTAGGGACCGTCTACAAACGCCATCACAAGTGGCAATCACTGGGGTCCAAGCACTTGCGTTGTTACAGGGCCAGTAAAAATCAAATCAAATAATGTTTATTGTCACATCACATTTACACAGGTGTCAAGGTGAGTGAAAATCTTTGGTGCGTAGCCCCCTTGTAGTACTTAAATATAAAAAAAACATTAAAAAATGAGAAAATATATATATATATATATATATATATATATATATATATTAGACTCATTATTTACACAATATACACATTTGTATGCACACAGTATTGCACCATTCCAATGTACAGTATTTGTACAGTAATATAAGTTATGAAATAAAAGCTATGATGTGTACAGTTGTACACATTTCCATATGTGCGATTTTTGAGTCTAAGGTAGATAAATGAGGTGCAGGGTACGATATATATATGATCTTAGTAGGTTAAGCAACTATTTTAGAATTTAGTCAAAATACCTGCAGCTGAGCTAAATAATTCCATAGCAATTACTTGTGCATTCTGACAATATGTCACAAGAATTTTCATGTTAAAATCGCCTGGGATTAAAGCTGCAGGGTCTCAGGCTTTAACCGCTTTCTTGTGGTAAAACCACTGTAACATGCGCCCACAAATGCCTTATTACTTTTGTAAAGAAGTGACAAACAGTATAATAAAGTACAGTGTAATAAAATTCAGTGTTCAATAAAAAATAATTTAGGCCAAAGATGATTCCATAACCAGCGATAACTTTAATGGTTATTGGAGTATTTTACCATGGCTTTGAAAATGGCTTAGCCAATCTGTTCTGTTATATGAAGAACTTGAGCAACACTACCCATAATTCTGCATTACTCAGGTGGGTTCTGGGTTCTAAAAATGGATTCCTCTTAAAACTTACAATGTGAACACTATGGGCTGTTTTTTGGGACACAGCCAAGTCTCAGATTAAATTGCATTTCCAATGGTGAATCTCTTTATAAATTCTTTTTAGTCTGGGATCGGGGGAAAGTTCTGAAGCCAGTTGCATCTGGTTTCCTTTCAGGTTCACCTCAACAGCGCAGTGTTTGGTTCACTTGAAAAGAGCCATATGTGAAAAGGGCCTACTGGTCTTACACACTCCACTTGTTATGATTATTAATTTATGATTAAACAAAGTGTTTTTGCTTCATTTAATCATAATTCAACATGACTCCATGTTCTGCATTTCAGAGATCAAAGTATGTGCTGATGTGAAGGCAGAAGAACAAAATGCTGTGTATGAAATAAAAAGAGAAAGACAATCAAAGAGCTTCAGTTAATTCAACGCAGCTGCCAGTGAGTCTCACTAGTAGTAAAAGAAGAAAACACATCACCCCCCATTCTTAAATCCTTACACTGGCTACCAGTTACAGAACAGACCCTAAGATACTTACTGATTACTGATCTACACATGGTTTAATGGTGCAGGAGCAGCGTATTTATCTGATCTGCTGCAGCGATAAGAGCTGAGCAGAACTTTCAGATCATTAGGAACTGGTCAGTTAGTCCTGCCGAAGGTAAAGACTAAACAGCGTGTAGCTACAGTGCTGCTCTAAAAGCAACATTACGTAGCAATATCGCCTTAAAATCACAGCTTCAAATTCATTTTGATGGTACACTGACTAGAGACGGAAGAGTCCATCAGCTGTGTATCAGAATCGGCCAATTTTCAGCCCAAAGATGTGATCGACGATTGGCTGACATCTGTCTGCTGATCCTGAAAGCTGATAAGTGATGAAAAACATACGAGTCTTTTTTGCCCAAGGCACCAAAATGTAACTGCTGCACCATTTAAGGTGATACGGGAAAATCTTAACAAGAAGCTGGCGAACAGTAAGCCGACTCCAGCCTCTTCATATCTGTTTCACTAATGAAAAACATGTTTCCTGAAGTATATTATGCATTATATGTCAAGTGTATAAGTATGTATTGGCATATTTGGCTCCTATTTCACTGTATACTCGCTGTGTGAACGTGCAGAGCTGTAATTAACATGGTTTCTTGTCAAAGCTTTCTGTTAGCATGTTAGCATTCGAGTGCTAACCTTAGCTTAGCTCACACTGCACTGGCTTCATGCCCCGATGGCTTTGGCAGGACTGAAATTAAAAATAAGACACAGAACTGCAAAAGCGAATGAATGTCAGCTGTTTTTTTTTTTTCACATATTTAAAAATCCAGGATGAATGTTTTGTCCTGTTAGCTAGCCGGTTGCACAGGCGCTGCTTATTTCAATGGTCATGCTAGCTAACCTAGTCTGTTACATTCTTTGCTGTGTTGTTGTTCGCTCTAACATTATATCTTGGTATTCATCCGTATGATGCTTGCGGAGGGTTTTATGGCCACGAAGATCTAAAAAAAGGGTTGTTTTCTTTGGCAATGCGTGTCCATTAATTGTGGGGGGCGGAGCTTCTGAAGGAGCACTAAACGGAAAAAGTGTATTTATTTTGCTGTTGGGTTCAGTCGTTCTCCAGAATCGTATTGTGCGCCTTCAAAGCTCTTTGAATGATGTATGAAAGATGCTATATAAATAAACTCGCCTGGCCTTGAATACTGAGCTGCAGCACGGTTCCCTTGAAGGCCTTTGTAATTGTGGAATCAGATCATTTTCACCACAGGCTGCTTTAAAGCACACTAACCCAAAATTCACACATCGGAGATGATTCACATCAGTACAGCTTCGGCTAATCAGCTGCGTGCGAGGAGCACACTCTGTATGTGTGTGTGTTACAGTCTGAGTCATATTCCAGGGCTTGAGGGATGGGAAAGTTAAAATATTTGAACAGTTTCGAAATTAGAATTTCAAAAATCTTTGACCACCGGCTCTCATGATGTCTTTCTTCTCCTTTAACTCTCTTGGCCGGCTGAAATATTCACCTTAGCGAAATACACACAGACGCATACTTTGTACCCATACAAACCCTCATACATTTTCATGCACTGCGCAAACAGAGCCTGACTCACAAACATGTCTGCGAACGCCTGACTCACGCATGATTTCGTCAATGTCCTCAGATGTCTGTGATTTCTTGAGCGTCTTCGCGTTTAGAGCTGGGCGATATGGCAAAATGTAGTATCACGTTACTTCAGGGAGGTTTTTGCAATAGAAGATGTGTCACGAATTTTTTTTTCTGTCATCTGATAAGTTAGAACACACAAAGTAGCACCATATTTAAAAAAAATAGTCAAAAATGTATTTGTACTCAAATTTTCTGCACTAAATCGAATTAAACAGGTCTAATTAAGCTCTCTTTTTAATGAAACGTAGTTGGGAAGTGATTTTTAAGTACTGACAATACATATATTGTAGCATATTGTGACGCAGTTTCTAATTTATCACTGTAATGATACATTTTGTCATATTGTCCAGCTCTACTGGACAGGGCCAGATGTATGTACGAGCGCAGGCACAGTGCGAAATGTGCCTTGATGCAGATGCAGTATGCGCCCACAATGTGCCTGAATTTAACATCAGATTTACTAAGACTGCGGCTTATCACACAAACCGTTTATATGCAGCCTAATAATCTGTTAGTAATCCAACAGCTCAATCGGAATAGAATATGTCCATGTAAGAACCTCAGTCAGAATAGACTAGTCTGATTGAGGCCATTCGGAATTCAGCTTCTATCTGATTGATCGAGGTGGGCAATCCTGTAAATAATCAGTTAAATAGAAGAATAATATCCGTGTAAACGCCTGTATCTGATTACATTCCCTAACGGAAAGTTTAAGTCTGTTCTGATCATGTGCGTCACGTCATAGTGAGAGTTTATACCGTTCAACATGGCGGAGCAGAAACTGGTCTGCAGAGGAGAAGAAGTTTATGCTCTGATCTTTAAAAGACGGCGGTGGGACGGACGTCCAGTTTATGTGTCTCAGAACACGACGTCTTCCTCTCGGCCTTCTTTAATAAGGACATGTGAAGGACGTTTTCCTGAGTCTGACATCATTTTAAAGCCATTAAAAACACAAGCACTGCTCACCGCTGCTCATCTCACTCTGACTGGACTCACATGATGCTTGTCGTCATGGTAACGTCTGCACTAAGTGGTTCTCTATGCATGCGCGCCATTTTGGATCTGATTACTTGTAGCTGCTGGTAAACAGAGATTTTCATCAGATTGTTGAGTAGAGCGAGAATATAAACACCTCAGTCTCAATCTATAATCAGAATGTATTCGGATTAGCAAAAGTCTTTGCATGTAAACACAGCCATTGAGCATGTTTTCATGCACTTAATAATCCGATAACTGTGGGAAATCAGATTTTGTCGATAATTTGTTTAGCACGTTTACATTTAGAAGATGAAGATTATTCAAATTCTTTGATTTGTCAAGCATGTAGTTGGTTTCAGCTTTACTCCAAAAGTGTTTTGTTTTCGTTTGTTTTTGTTTGTTTTCGACAGTGGTCTATTGTTGCACATGCGCAGTCTGAGAAAAACGAAAGAAATCAGAGTAAGGGTCTACATTGCTGAGCTAAAATCCAGCTCTCTTTTAATCCAATCTAGGAAATCGGAGTGTGCTGTTTATACACCCACTTGAATATTCGGATAACTGACGAAATCTGATAATAATCAGATTATTAAGCAAATGTAAACGCACTCATTCTTTCAGAACGTGCTCCAGGCTCATGCCTCCATCCAGCCACCATGTCTGCTGCTATTGTTAAAGGAAGTCTCTCAACAACACATCTTTTGAGACCCTCGGGCAAATTTACACGTGTTCTTCCATGCACATGATCATAAACTGTGCATTTAGGCTCAAGTGCCAGCTTTGTACATAACACGCAGGCTGAATGTGTCCCATTTGTGCCTCGGAACATTTCTAATGGTTTAGCCCAAGCTAAAATGCCATAATATTACATATCCACCAAGTTTGCCTGCCAGTATGTAAATGGAAAATATGATGCAGAAGCAGTGAATACTGGCTGGCTCCAGCTCTAATATCCAGAAGCAATACGTTTTCTTTTTCAACACGTGGCTACATTGAGAAGATTAACACCTTACAATGTTGTGTAAAATGTGCTGCTATGAGAGTATTTAACGGTTCATATGCAAAGACCTTGGCTGCTAGTAAAAGGATACAGGAGCATAAACATCGCCGTTAAATGCCTACAATGTTTGCGAGATTCACAGAAAGGTTTTCAACTTGCGCCTGACGCTCTCAGACCAGGCCAGCCCTTATCCACCTCTGACGAACATTCAGTCAGATGTCAGCTTGAACCACTTAGCACTTCTGTATAATGAGGGTTTAAAGTGCATTAACGACTCTAAATTGTGAATAACGAAGTAACTATAATAATTGTAAAACATTTAATAAATGAAAGCGGCTTTCAAAGCAGCAAGTTTGGGGACATCTAGGTTTTTAAACAGGCTAGGGAAAGGTATGTATATATATATGTAAGTCAATGTAAACAGACTTTTTTACAAGTAATTTTGGTCAGTTCATCATGACATTTACACACAGGTAAAGGGCAAGAGGCACTTTCAAATTATTTCCAAAACTTATATATATATATATATATATATATATATATATATATATATATACATACATATGTGTATGTATGTATATATATACACACACCATAACCTACAATAACCTACATTATTCAGAAGAGTTGGGTTTCCTGAGTGTTGACAGGGAGAATCAAATAAAGTTATCCATGTTCATATTTGAAATAAATTTAAAAAGCTGAGACGTGAACAACGTCATTCAGAGTGGTTTGATGTGAAATGCGGTGATGTGTGGTGAGTGTTGAGATGTGAAAATAAGTGTTTAATGCCTCTAAAAGCTCCCTCACAGACAGCTGTTCCACAAAATGGTTATGAATACACTGCCTGATGCCTCTGATATTGGTTTACAATAGTTTTGTGATGAATTTTGTCCTAAAAGGTATTTTTCAGATCCATTCTCGGGAGAAAAATACATACAATAGGTAAGATAGATAAAATAGTCCCCAAAGAAAACGTTTTTTTTCAGATTTTACCATCATCGACATTATATATAAAAGCTCAGAAGACTCGTGTAGGTCCACTGGTGGTTTTGGACAGTAAATAAAATGGCTATATTTGTGTTGCAGGCATGGCGACCCCTTGTTCCTATCACCACCACTGTAAAGAAATCTCTACAATGGACGGCTTTGTTTTCAAACCAAGGAAGACACTAAAGCTAAATATTCCCAAAGTATTAGTAACTATTTATGCACTGAACACTGAAAAACAAACATTGTGCTGAAAATGTCAATGTCCCCAAACTTTTGACACTTTGTGTGTAGATAATGGCACATTGCTGAACTCAGTTTATCCAGTCTAGTGGCTCCCAGGCCTAGCCATGGGCACTGAACGCTCCGCACGTTCCTGCTCTAACAGCCTGCAGGCAGCTCATGAAGTGCTTGATAATTAGCTGATGAGTTGAGTCAGGTGTGTCGGATTAGGGAAACTACAGAAAAAACACAAAAAATGTGCCGCTCCGGCTGTCGAGGCCTGGAATTGGGAAGCGCTGGGCTAATGCGTTTTCCTTTAAGGATTAAGTCGGCCTTCGGAATGTGAGTATGCGGCCCTGTTCAATTTTTTTGTGTAAAGACCGGAATCTCTGGCGCTTAGGGAGGGCTTGGCCTGCTGCCATATCAGAAAGTTGCTGGAGAAAGTGGAAATTGGACTGACTAGGCTAATAGCGCGGCAGCATTATTGGCACTGAGAGTCTTACAGTGTTCATTTTATAACACAGTTAAACTTTTGTTCTAAACTAGCTATGCGCTAGCTCTCTCCTCGTGGTGCGTCACGACAGCTCGACGTGATGCTTCGGATCGAGAATGAAAGGCACCCACGCTTCTGGCTGTGAACGTTGTTGGCGTCTGTTTATTTGACTTTTTCACTTTGAGGCGGTTGAGCTGAAATTACAGCAGCGTCCACAAAAGTGAAATGGAGGACTTTTTCATATAGTTGCTCAACTAAATGCTTCGCTAATGACAACTCTGATTGATTTCCTCTGCTTTTGTGGTGGTGTGTCTATTAGAGCTCTTACTCCAGATGCTGGCTTTTGCTCGAATTGTTCAACAAATGTAGTTAAAGGTGCAGTGTGTAAAATTTAGGGGGGTCTGTTAGCAGAAGTGGAACGTAGTATACAAAACCATGCTTTCATTAGTGCCACGTCACCCCACTGCTGCGCTCCCTTCACTGGCTTCCTGTAGCCGCACACATCAGATTTAAAACCCTGATGCTTGCCTACAAAGCCAGAAACGGACCAGCCCCTCCCTACTTGACGGCAGTGATCAAAACTCGAACTGTGCCACGAGCCCTTTGAGTACAGCTCAGCTTGACCTGCCATCCTTCAGGATGCGTGGAAGACAAGCTTCAAGACTTTTCTCTGTACTGGCGCCCAGGTGGTGGAACGAACTCTCACTGGCTGTCTGAACAGTAGAGTCTCTCAGGGTCTTCAAACGCAGACTGAACACACATCTGTTTATACAGCACCTAAATGAGCACTGAGTTAAGTATTGATTGTAATGTATTGTACAGCACTTATGTATTGTATTGTATTGTATTGCACTGCTCTGTGTTTAACTCTGTTCCTTTTTCTCTGGGTATCAACAGCGACTTTTTGTTTCTAGCAGTATCTGAGCTCAGGACTGGCTTTCTCTCTAACCTGCTCGTAACTAGCAAAGATACTTTCTCTGGATAGACAAAGCACTTTTTGTAAGTCGCTCTGGATAAGAGTGTCTGCTAAATACTGTAAATGTAAACGTAAACGTAGTGTACAACCACCTGTAGCTACGAATCCTTCCGTTCCCTTAGAATAAGTAATTCATATCTACGTTGAGAGCAGGTCCTCTTCCAACAGAGGTCACCATGTTGCACTGCAATGTTTCTACAGTGGCCCAGAACGGACAAACCAAACACCAGCTCTAGAGGGCGTCTTTCGCGTTTTTATGTTGAAGTGGCAGACTGAATTTGGTGGTGCTATACCACCGGTTGGAAGACATAAGAAAAGAAATAAGAAAAATTAGTGGTCACTGCGGGTGCTGGCTGCCCATTTTGTGTTGTGAGAAGTTTGAGAACCCACATTTTCACAAATGGCGGGTCATACTTATCATTTAGCACAAGATAAAGCAAAAGAGGGCGAATCCTTTTCGTCAAAGAAGCGAAAACCTTATGACCAACGTAGGTTCTATTACACGCTTGGAAAGGGAGGGATGAGGGAGAGTGATTCAGTTGGTTGCAATCTGCAACCTCACCACTAGATGCCACTAAATCTTGCACACTGCAAGCTAATATAGCCGTTAGCACCACTGCTCCCCAAAACGAGCACATTTCTCTAAACCTGATCATTGATTAAGCTTAGACACAGTCGTGGATCGTGACAAGTAAAAAACATAAAGTGCAGTTTTGTTTATGTCTCCTTTAATATATTCATTACATTTGTTTTAATGAAACTCAATGTGTTTTTGATGACTAAAGCAGAAAACAGTTAAGCTAATAAATTTGTAGGACATAAACACAGGCATTGTACAGGTACAGTTGTGTGCAAAAGTTTGAGCACCCCTGGTCAAATGACATTTTGTTGCTTTTCTGTGAAAATAAACAAAAAAGTGAACACGTCTGCTACAGGGAACTTAAATATGACATTTTAGTGCACAATTTCTAATTATTTGCTGAGTTTAACATATATGAAAAAAATGAACTTTTGCATAGGCCACAATTTTTGTTAACTTTTTTCCAGTATGATAAATTGAGCAAATAAACAGTAACTGTGCATTAAAATGTGCAGAAGTGTGTTCTCTGTAGAGGATGCGTTCACTTATTTTCACTTAGAAAATCAACAAAACTTTCCATACAGCTGTACATAATGATATATATTTAAAAGTTATTTTAATCACTTAACAAACCCTTATTTTGAAAATATATTACCGAAGAAAGAAAAAAAGTATTATTTAGTTTTAATGGAAGTTAATGTAACAAGACTTGTGGTTTTGGACTATTTATATTAGTCTATATATCATGAAATTAACACAGTGTAAATTAACACAGTGTAAATTAACACACAGCTGGTGTATTTCGATTATGAAAATAAAAAATTTAAAACAACATAGAGTAATCATTTTCACCTGAATGAAAAAAACAAAGTAAACAAAAATACAACAGGTCATCAAAGAGGTGCAGATTTACTAAGAGAGGCACTCATTAACAACAGCCTACTGACACTTTGTGCTGCTGGGGGCCAGTTTAGTGGGTTATCTATTAACAACCTCCATGGAAATGAACTTCTGCCTAACTTTCAAATATACTGTGGTCTGAACTCATTGATTTCCCATTTGATGGACAGAGGAAGACTTTTAAAAGTATGGGGATCAGTATCAGGCCACTAGCCTTGGTACTGCTCAGTATCAGATCGAGAAAGAAGAGCAGTGGTGTCGTCCATCCCTACAGCACGTTTGGAGTTTTTCACAAAGGAGGAGTGAAGAGTTAGCAGAGATGAGATGAGATGAGATGAGAGAGAGCAGAAAGTAAGTAAAGAAGTCTGCCGTAAACAAACAGGTGTAGCCCACACGCCCACAGCGGTCTTGTCAGTAGCTCTCTCGTAATACACACCGCTCCGAGCACCTCCTGTCAGACGTTTTCAGAGGCTGCCGCTGCGCCTGACTCTGACTGGTGTTTATACACTTACCTTTCCTTTCCTCCCTCACCGTCTGTTACACCTCGCCATCTTGCTCGTTTCCACACCTCAGGCAGATTCACACCCACAACAGCTCTCATGGTGTTGACCTCACCAGCGCTGACATCTCAGTTTTTCCGTTTGTTGTCTGTCCATCTCACTTTCAGGTTAAGCAGAAGTTCTGTGCTGTTTCTTAACTTGGCAAACAAATACAAACCCCCATCAGCACATTTTTAGGTAAAGGCTTAATAATAAACTCTGAGTCAGTCTTTAAATAAAACGTTTTTCACAAAGGTTCGGGTCAAGTTAGATGATTTGTTGATTTGCTGAGTGAAAAGAAGTTCACCCGTCTTCTACACAGAACACACTTCTGCACATTTTAATGCACACTGCATTTAATGCAGTTTCCCAAATTGAACATATTAGAAAATGTGAAATGTGCCCTGTGCGAACGTTACGGCACGTTATATAAAACTCAGCAAATAAACAGAAATTGTGCTCTAAAATTTGCAAAATATTCCATATTTAACTTTCATTACTCTACACTTTTTTGTATACCATTTTCAGAGGCTGCAGTTTTCGAGGTAGAACCACAACACTTGGCAGGGTTGTACAGCCTATACGGGGATTGTATGCTTGTGCTTCTGGGACCAATTGCACGTGAGGTTTTCGTACAGCATTCATCCAAACACAATAATTTTCCCATAGGAAATGAAAGCCAGAACGTTGAGAGAATTCAAATATAACTGCCACAAACTACGGCACAAAGGAGACTCTCCAACTGACATTGACGCTCATAGGCCTAATCCCATTTCACCCTCGCCCCTACCCCATAGCCCTACCCCTCTGATTTGTGCGTTCATGCCTAGGGGTAGGTGTTTTCAGAGAAAAAAAACAAAAACCGGCAAGATGGAGCACCAAAGAAACACACAAATATGAATATTTTCTTTGTTAAAAATTACAATAACCATCATATTATGTTAGTTTAGTGTGGTTTCAGTGTACTATGGTCCTTTTCATATAATGTCGCTAGTAGTTTGCTGATGTCTCAGTAGCTGGCTGGCTGAATTTCCTGTTCCACCTTAAATGGTGCAGCAGTAACACTCTGGCACCTCAGGCGTCCAACAGCATCAGAACTGCTGAACCATTTAAGGTGGAACGGGAAAATTTGAACAAGAAGCTGGTGAATATCTGACTTCAGCTTCACATCACTGAAGAATTAGGGGGGCGATAATAAATAATTGCCCCCTCTTTGAAGGCGTATGATGCCCTAAATGTAACTAAAGCCCAGCAGTGAGGAGCTGAACTTTACCCTCCTCTGCTGTCACTGCAGACTGGCAGGGTCGCCTACAGAGCAGCGCTGGTAGCTGTTAATGAAGTGATGCTCTTTATTTGAGGGACCCATTTCATAGAGGAAGATTTCAACCACTACCCTGTAACTCAGTTCTAAGGGGAAAGTTGACCCTCAAAAACAAGAGGTAGGGGTAAAAATAAGAAATGGGACTGGACCTTAATGTGTCCACCTTTTACCTTTATTACATCTTCTATTCTTTTCAGGAGACTCACTTTCAGTTTCTTAAAGAAATCTGCAGCCACACCTCCAAAGTTCAGCCAAGGTGGTAAAATGAACATAAAATGTTGTGGCTCCCAAGATGGTTTGATTTTTGTTGAAAGGACAAAATGGCTCTTCTTAAGAAGCTGCTGACCTCTGGTCGATGTGAATTTTAAGGCATATGGGCAATGGCAGCTTTATTTGTGTATAGTTGCCTAACCTTGCTAGTTACGTACTACTTATCCAGTAGATGAACCGTTAGCTTTTCAGCCTGAGGGATGAAGACGGCCTGTGGGTGTGGTTTAGTACAGTGTTTCTCAGGCCTGGTCCTGGAGGCCGACTGCTTTTTTCAGTTTTCTGAGTTCACCAGTAGGTGAGTGATGAAGCCACTAGTGCACACATTGTCAACTCAGGTCCACCAGCATTAGAATAATTAAAGAATTTAAAGTGCGGGTGTGCAGTGAAGGTCACGGGGGTGTGATCAGTCTATGGTGGATGTTAGTTTCGTACAGGTGGATGCTGGGGGTGCATCAGTAATCTGACCACCTTGGGGAAGAAGCTGTTGCAGAGTCTGGAGGGGGTGCAGCGGATGCTCCTGTACCTTCTGCCAGATGGTGGGAGGGTGAAGAGTTCACGAGAGGGGTGGGGGGGGGTCTCCAGCCATTCGAGGGCAGCTTTCTAGTAGGAATACTGTCTTGAAACGCTGACAGGCTAAAGGAATTTAAACAGTGGAATGGACCCAGGAGGGGTCAGGGAGCACAATCTTTAGGTTCTTCCTTCACCCTGGTTCTTTCTTTGTCCTCCTTAGTTCACCCAGTCAGTCTTTTCACAGGAACATACAAGCCTGTTCACTTGAGCAAAAGCCTGTGGGTGGGTCAGCCGCAAACAGCGTATATAGCGAACAGATATAGTGAGACAGGTACCCAAGCAACGCCAAGATCCATTCACAGGCAAGCTGGGTTGTTGCTAGGCAGAACAAATATGTTTAAAAATATGCCTAAGGTACATAAAATAGGATTTTATTAAGAACACACTTAGTAACTCAGTCAGAATCAATAAGATGCTCCGACTAACGTTTCCTCTTCTTTCTAAAGCGCCATATTAAAAGTCCCACCTCCAGTCTTTTGTTATCTTTGTTTAAAATGCGATGAAAATTTAATAGTTGTATAAATATATCATATCTGGTTGCTGCTGAAGGCAGGAACGTCTCAATAAATAGTTCATTGGACTGTCAAAATTAGCACGTTAATTCACATTCATTATCAATGAGTGAGACCTGTGCACAACTACTTTTAAGGCATTGTTTACAAGCCGGTCATTTGGATTAAAGCGATTTGTATTAAAGAAGGTCAGTCTGTGAGGTAGGAATACAAAGTATGAAAGCAAACTAATCAATGCCTTTATTTTTAGGAATAAACAGAGTCAAAGCAGCACTAAACTAAGATTATGATTAAGGTTCAAATTGGACCGGTTCAGGTTTGGGGGGTCGGAGGTTTGTGCAGCCGACATCACTGATTTCAGTATTTTAACATCGTCTTTGCACTGATGCTTTTCAGGCACAATAGCTGTGCATTAATATAAGGGCTTTTCCTATATATTCATAATCAATAATATTTCACGCATTAAACTGTCGGCACGAGTCACTCAAACACCGCCTGCCTTCACGTTGTTTTGGCCAGATTAATGGGCATAAAGTTCAGCTCTGCTCAACTTGTTTAACACCCCTTACTAAGTCGTGGGAATGAGATGATTAAGATGTGGCCACGACTTAGTAAGGCATGGGAATGAGATAACTAAGTCATGGCCATGACTTAGAAAGGTGTGGGAACAAGATAATTAAGTCGTGGCCATGACTTAGTAAGCCATGGAAATAAGATACTAATGGATGGCTATGACTTAGTACGGTGTGGGAACAAGAAACTAGATCATGCCTTATTAAGCTGTGGTCAAGGCTATCTCATTCCCATGCCTTACTAAGTCATGGCCATGACTTAATTATCTTGTTCCCACACCTTACTAAGTTGTTGCCATGCATTGTTTTTATGTATACAGGATGTCACCAGCGGGGCTCCATAGAGGAGCACAGGTTGAATTCACCTTACTCAGTCAAGGCCATGACTTAATTATCCCGTTCCCATGCCTTAATCTCGTTCCCACTACTTAATTATCTTGTTTCCTTGCCTTACTAAGTCGTGGCCATGACTTAATTATCTCGTTCCCACACCTTACTAAGTAATGGCTACGTATTAGAATCTCGTTCCCAAGCCTAACTAAGTCATTGCCATGACTTAATTATCTTGTTGCCATGACCTAATTATCTTGTTCCCACACCCTACTAAGCTGTGGCCATGCATTATTTTTGTGTATACAGGATGTCACCAGTGGGGCTCCATAGAGGAGCACAGGTTGAATTCGCCTTACTAAGTCATGGTCATGACTTAATTATCTTGTTCCCACGCCTTACTAAGTTATACAGGATGTCACCAGCGGGGCTCCGGAGAGGAGCACAGGTTGAACAGGTTGAATTGGACTTTCATTAAAGTCTTGTACATTTCTCGCGGAGGCGACATTCGCCTGGCTTGGTTAAACTAATATGACATCATTATGGAGAAAATGAACGACACCAGATGGCGACGGTGTCTTCACTGTCTGTGCAGGGCTTAACAAGCCGAATCCGCATCCAGCACCTCCTAGATTGGTTTCGCCGTTCTTTCTAGTGGATCTGAATCTCGTCCACATTATATTCATACAACCATCTGTAGAGATATATCAAGAAAATGTATAATATTTTCTACAAACAGCTCAACATATATACACTATATGGCCAAAAGTATGTGGACAGCCCCCCTAATTGTTGAGTTCATGTGTCTTGGCCTCACTCATTGCTAACCGGTGTATTAAATCAAGCCAAGTAATAGATGTTCTAAGCATTTAACATATTGTCTGTGTGTGGTTCACTGGAAGTTCTGTCCGTAGGTCACTCAAAGCATCATGGGGCGCAGGAATAAGGTGGACGGTAATGCAAAATATAATAAAAGGTCTCGACATCACCTGTAGTATTAGAGCGCTTGTACATGACAAAACCACGGTGTGTAAGCTTACGAGCTTGTGAAGGTGGTTTCGGCATAGCTGAGCCTTCAAGCTATGTTTAGCTGAAATACACTGAGGCCTTCACACTGTACTTTTGTTTGTGTTTCATTTTCACCGCTGTAACAGACTTTTCGTTGGGCTGTGTTACAATGTGCATGTGCCGCAGTATTTAGAGCCAATTTCAAAGGTTCTCCACTGGGTTTTTCAACCCTCAGTGGCTTAGCGTTCACATTTCTGACTGCCTGACATGTTCCAAGTCTTACTTACAGTAAGATCATCTACTCTAGGCCTCGTGAATATTGCAAGAGTTAAGGAGGAGGTCTTTTATTAGCATGAACTCGATGTGGAATTCAGTCTTTTTTACATACGTTTGAGGAATCCTTAGACTTCAGACCTTCATTAGGGTTTTACTGTTATTCTTACAAGGGCTACCATTTTTTTTTTCCTTCTTCTTTTGTCTTGTTCCTTTTTAAAGTTCCACTAAATGAAGGGCTGCATGTTCTCATTCCCCCCCAGTTTGTTAAATCATATCCTTCTCAGCATGGTCTCTCAACCATGCTTGTACAGCTCATGCTTTTGAAGTGTATGAACAGTGTTACATGAATGAGTTACTAATATATATTTAGCACTTTTTATGATTGACTACTGTAATATGACACTTCCAACTAGCAGTGGGCGGTTAAAATTCTTCCCCGGTATGAGTTTCATCAGAGTGGTTATACCGGAATGCCACAAATAAGCGCAGGTAGCGTGATGTTCAAACAGTGGAAACTGTTTGCTGTGTCTGATCCACTCAGACCAGCGCAACACACACTAACACACTACCATCACGTCAGTGTTACAGCAGTGCTGAGAATGATCCACCACTCAAATAGTACCTGCTCTGTGAGGGTCCATGGGGGTCCTGACCTCTGAAGAACAGGGTAAAAGGGGGCTAACAAAGTATCAGAGAAACAGATGGACTACAGTCTGTAACTGTAGAACTACAAAGTGCACCTATATAGTAAGTGGAGCTGATAAAATGGACAATGAGTGTAGAAACAAGGAGGTGGTCATAATGCTCTGCCTGATTGGTGTATGTGTATTTGTTTTTGAGTGTTTTGCACAATAAAACTATTTCAGATTTACTATCAGACATTTCAGTTATAACATAACATAAATTTGTGTAAAGTTTTATTACACACCTCTATAACCTAGGAATAGCTCAACCAGTTTGCATTGACGTCCCTGTAGTTACTGAATAATAAGCCTTTGTATGTAATAAGCCTGGGATTTTAAGGGGTTAATTAGAAATGTCTTTCGTTAGTCAGTTACATTTGAACAAATCCTAAGTAGCAACACAAATTCACACACGTTCGTAAGCCTGATTGGTTATACTTAGAATAAATCAAGGTGAACTCTTTTTAGTTGCTTTTTACAAAATTGATAGTCTCTGCTTAAGCGTTTTATCTATTTTATCCCAGCAGAACATCAGCGCAGTAACTTATTTCCAGCTTACTTAAACAGCGAGGCCGCTGGAGACTGCTCCAAGTGAGACGTCTAATGCTTTTTACAGGCAGACCTCTAACACTGCAGTGCTGGGGCCGACCATTAAGTGAGCTCCAGCAGAGTGCATATAAGAGGCCTCAAATGGGTTTTGGGACATCCCTGCTATAAATAGGGGAAAATATTTTGACAAATCCTGTAGATGGGGTCACTACTGTGGATATTTGCAGCTCCTACCATTTAACCCTCATGTGTATGAGAACAGCCTGCAAGTGAACATGGACTTTGAGCAGATTGATTACTGTTGGTCATTAAAATTGATCAAAGATTGTGGGAAAATAAGAATTTCATCTTTGGTTTCATATGATGAATTGTGCTTAATATGATCAGGGACATGAACATGAACATGAAGGTAATAAGGCCCCCCTTTGATTTTAGATATCTCAAGACCCAGTCCCATTTCTTATTTTTACCCCCACCCCTTGTTTTCGAGTGTCTCCTTGCCCCTTAGAACTGAGTTACAGGGTAGTGGTTGAAATCTTCCCTATGAAATGGGTCCCTCAAATAAAGATCATCACTTCATTAACAGCTACTAGCGCTGCTCTGTAGGCGACCCTGCCAGTCTGTAGTGACAGCAGAGGAGGGTAAAGTTCAGCTCCTCACTGCTGGGCTTTAGTTACATTTAGGGCATCATATGCCTTCAAAGAGGGGGGCAATTATTTATTATCGCCCACCACTAATTCTTCAGTGATATGAAGCTGAAGTCAGATATTCACCAGCTTCTTGTTCGAATTTTCTGTTCCACCTTAAATGGTATAGCAGTTACATTCTGGCGCTCCAGGCATCAGAACCACTGGACTATTTAAGGTGGAACAGGAAATTTACCTAGCTAGCTACTGAGACATCAGTAGTAGTACTAGCGATTTTGTATGCTTGTTATCAAGAAAAGGACCATAATACATTGAAACAACATTAAACTAAGAAAATACAGTGGTTATCGTAATTTTAACAGAGAAAATTCTCACATTTGCGTGTTTCTTTGGTCTCTTGTTCAGCCATCTTGCCAGTTTTTCTTTTTTTCTCATATCACTCTGTTTGGAGTCTCTGAAAAGCCTCTGTTTGGAGGGCCATGTAGCCCTAACACTTCGCCCCACCCCTCCATCTCAACAGGAATTGGGACGCCCTACCCCTAGACGTGAACACGCAAAACGGAGGGGTAGGGCTAAGTGGTAGGGGCGAGGGGTGAAATGGGATTGGGCCTAAACATCCAAATGCATTTTCCAGTTCAGTGTGATACTCAAATCCAGAAATCTTCAAACTGGTCCTCAGGGCCCCCAGATGGTCCACAGTTTGGCTCTATCCTTATGCAGTTGTGAGTTAGGTTGAAGCATGAACATGGATCATCTAGGGGGCCCTGAGGACCAGTTTGAAGGCCGCGCTCTGATCTAAAGCTAGAGAAGTCGCATTAGAAAGGCACAGAGAGCACCAATGTTTTTATGAATGATAGAAACAAGGTAGAGTCAGTTAAAAGATGAGTATTTTTCTGTTTGTGAATCAGGTTGCTCAAAAACGTAGCTAATAGCCCATAATTATTCGACCTTGGTTCATCCATTGTGTAGTGGCAGTGGTCAGAATACCTAGAAATGCGGAATAGCCATAGTTACCTTCTTGTGATTTGAGATAATGGTACACTGAATTAAAGCACAGAGACTCAAAGACATTTGAGCTTTTGGAGGTCAGACACGAATAATAAGCTGGTTCAAATTCTTATACAGAACAAAAATAAGATTATTTCAAATAGGGCTGAGGTCATTATCAATAATATCAACAATAGAAAACAGACCACAGATGTTTCTGTTGTTGTTTATAATTGCAATCATCTCAAATAATTGCGATTAGGTGGTTATGCAACAATTGAGTACGTTTACATGCACTTATTAATCCAAAAACTCCAGAAAATCAGATTTTTTCAGTAATCTGATCACTGTGTTTACATGCACTTGAGTAATCAGATAATAGGGAAACTCTGGGTCTACATGAGTCAGACAGTAATCAGATTTCTGCTCTGCTACCAGCCAATAAACTCACAGAAGAAGACGTGACGTAAACATAATTTAAAACCCAAACTTCACGCCGTGGCTTTTTTGTTAAAACACTGCGGCACTTTACCTGAAAATATGAACATACATCATCTAGAAGATGAAAAATTGTTAAACCCTTTATTTCATCAAGCGTGTGTTTCATCGTCGCTCCAAAAGTGTTTCGCGGCGACGCTGCTCGCTTATTTCTGGTACCGCCGTCTGTTTTCACACATGCGCAGACTGAGAAATCCGAAAGAAATCCAAGTAAGAGTTCACATGCACTGAGAAATCTGATTAAGTTAGCCTCATAGCTCCAGTTCAAAACCAAGGAAGCAAACTTCAGACACCAAATGCGCCTTGACTGATCGACTGCAACTGTTATAATGGGAAAATGGTGTACATTCGATTTTTGTACCCAGCTATCGCAGTAAGACGTTGCTTCACAATGTTGTCGGTCACTGTGATGAAACTCAACCATGGTGTGAAATCAGCTGCCTCACCTGTGGCTGCTTCTCCTGCCTGCTGTGTAAAATGGCCATCTGCTTTGAAGTGCTCTGGCCACCTCATTCATCCACTGAATCTAGGGCGAACGAGAGTGTATTGCATTACAAATGCACTGATTCTCTATGACACTGAAACGTCAGTGTAAAGAGTTACGCACAGGGATCTGACCACAGACACGCACCTGCGGTATCACCTCTCCTCCTGCCTGGAACTGGTTCATCTGGACCACTCTGAGCCACACAGCCAAGTCTATTTGTGCTTACTTAACAACTCAAGTGTGGTTAGCATTTTATGATTAACCTCTTTTTTTTTTACAGTAGCCATTCAATGTGATTTGTGTCTGTTTTGGAGGACCGTTAGTTTTTCATGAACACTGACGGAAAATGTTCATCTGATGGACATTGGAATTGAGTGACTGGGCCAAAGTCCAGACTTTTTAAAAGTCTGTTATTTCAGTGCTTTGGTTATTGTGTCAGTTGTCCAGGATCGTTTGATATGAAGAAAACTGCAGCGGTACTGGACACTTAACTCTGCATGGCCATCTTCGTGGAGAGGTGTGAATTGTTTTCACAGCAGGTGGTTGTCTTCTCTTTCATTCCCCGTTGCTCACTAGCAGCTCAACACTTCACATGGAGAGATGGCAGTGTCCTTGTTAATATGATAACAGTTTTCTAGGGGAAAAATATTTTATTTGATTGTATTAATTAAAAATATCAAAGTCGATTACCACTCCGCTGGTGGAATGGCCAGTAGGGGGCCTGTTTGAAAGAGGAGAAATGAATGAAACTAGCCAAACTGGTGGCTGTATAAGCTTTTATTGGTCGGGAAGTATCTATCGTCACCTGGAGATCACGAGTTCAATCCCTGGTGATGCTACAGCTGTCTATGGCTGGGAATCCAAGATAGCACAATTGGTCTCGCTCTCTCTGGGTGGGTAGGCTGGCCTCCCGTCCACCCTTCATCACTCAGCGCGTTGCTAGCCAGTGCAGGCGCCTGTTAAATGATGTAGCATAACTGGTGACTAGTGTTCTCCTCCGAGTGTGTTCAGCTGTCCAAAGATGTTGCGTTAGCAGAAGTTCATAAAGATGTGGTGGCTCGCTTTACAGGACTCAGAGGAAGCCTAGCTTTGCTCTCCTAGCGCTGGTATTATAATGTGATTGGGGGAGGAATTAGGGAGAAATTTGGGGAAAATTCCCCCCAAAAAATAATAATAATTAAAAAAATCTCTTATATTAGCACATTTTTATTGTAACAAAGCCAGGGTTTAAACTTGTACTCCCCTGATGATAAGGACAAACTTTAAACAGTTGTGCCACTGTGGGACTCAATGTGAGCCACCAAATATTTAAAGCATTTAAATATGCAAATGGTTCTATACAAAACTCATGGTTCTAGAATCATTCTCTTTACTAAAGAACCATTGAAGAACCGTCTTTTTTAAGAGTGTGATGTTATGTTGTTGCCACATCGCCCACCCCTGCTTGTTAGCTTCATTAGCCTCGTAGCTCCAACGAAGCAAACATGTCTTGTTTATTTGAATACATTTGAAGTAAGGGAGGAAATCGCATGAGCTTGATTCTTGGCTTTAATTTGACTTTGCAGGAATGAAGACCAGAGAAAAACCTCTTCCCCGGCGCCGTTTAGAGCCGTGTCCTTCCAAATCTGTGCTGAAGGCTAATTGACCTTTTTAGGTCCTGCACCTACAAACGCTTAAGACCTGACAACCCAGAGCAGAAAACAGAAAATGACTTCTTCATTATAATGTGTCACCCCACGGAGGCAAAAACGTTCTCCCGACTAGTGACTGATGAGCCTCAAATTTGCAACTGCTAGCTATAAATTGAAAAGGCGCAGCCAATCAATGCTACTATCACTGCTAGCGCTAAGTTCACAACATCAAAAGGCAGGAAGATTCAATTGGCCCTGGGCGGGCAGGCCTGCGTTAAGTGAAGCTCGTTCTTTGCGGCGCCTGTTTATTGTGTGGCTCGTTCAGACAGGTCTGAGGCTACGGTAAAAGGACGTTTGTGTCTACAGAGAGAGATGGATGTGGATAATGAGGGATGGAGGGATATATATGGCGAGCAACAGCCTCCGGTTTTGTGCGATCCAGGCGAAAGGCTGCGGGGTGCAAACGGCCAATCGGCTCCAAAAATGGAGGCTATGTGGAGGGAAAAAAGCACGCTGTCCTACTTTTCACTAATGGATGAAAAAAAGAGAGAGAGGGAAAGAGACAGAGGGAGAGAGGCCTTGGCTGATGCCTTATATGGTAAAGGGCTGATGGCCGCGGTACTGTCCGCCGCCCGGCAGAATTGGTGCCACAGAATAAAACCTCTTTTCAACAGATCTACCACTACATCTCCTTTTTTTTAAAATAACTTAATATTTCGTTACTTCAGATTTACGTTAACTTCATGGTGTGTAATTGAATCTGTTCTTATGCTGTAGTTACATTTTTGTGTATTTCAAAATGTAAGTTTAATCTTTTGTTTTAACATTGTGTTCATTTCTCTGTTTTTGCTCTCTTGTTTATCTCTAATCCAATTTCATAGTGTTCATTTTTACTCTGCTTTGTGTTACTCACCTTATAATATTAGCTGTTATGTCTGGCAAGCGCGTTGAGCCTGTGTGGAATGTGCTCTATAATTATATTTCATTATTTATTATTATTTCTACAAAAACAGTCTAGTTGGCTGTTGTAAAATTGTGTAAATTAGACATTTCTTTGAACGATTACTTCAGTGTTGAGGCATCATGATTCAAATGGCATTGGACCTAAAATAGAACCCTGGGGAACACCTCTGGCTATTTTTTTTTTGGGACAATCATTGCTTTAAAGTAACAGGGAACAGAGTAAAATATATTTTTTTTGTATGATAATAAACTTATATAGTGTATAGAGTGTTTATAGAGTGTTATTTTAGACATCTAGGAAAGCTGGAATTAAAAATATAAGATATAAATATGATATAACACGCTGATCAGACCTATCTAAGAACTGTGTGGGCATGGCTAATGAGCAGCTTGATTGACAGTTCTCTGTCCAACACTCCTAGCCTGCTCCGCCCCTCAGAGCTAAAATCTTTATCCAGCTTTTTTTTTTTACACTTTTCTTTGAATCATTACTTTAAAGTCGAGGCAGTATGTTTCGTATTCAATTGAAGATGACATTGGACCTAAAATAGAACCCTGTGGAACACCTCAGGGTATTTTTTTGGCACAGTAATTGCTTTAAAGTAGCAGGGAACACAGAGTAAAATATTAGAAATGTTTGTATGATACTAAAATTGTTATATTAGTGTTATATTAGACATCTAGCAAAGATTGAATGAAAAACATATGATATAAATATGAAAAACACAGTTAAAAAACCTGCTGAGCAGCTTGATTGACAGTTGTCTGCTTCACCCACTCATACAGAACTAAAATCATTATCTAGCTTTTATGTGACGGCAACTGGACGAAAAAAGTCACGGATAAACAGGCGTGCAGACAGATGGACAAACAGACGGACAAAGCAACATGTGAATGAAAGAATGGATGAAGGAACAATGTTGGTGTATGGATGAACGAACAAATGGGCAACAGACAGCTACAGACAGTCGGTCTAGCTTGCTAGCTCTTGGTTACCCTGAGTAAGCTTCAGCTAAGTGTCTCTGACCCTGAAACTGTTCTGTGTGGACGGGGCAAGAGACGCATCCTTGTGATTGGTCAAGGGAATGCTTACGGAAGTCCAGTTTACATTGAGAGGAGAGAAATTTGGTCAAATGCATTGGTCATTTATTGGTCAAAGAGTATACTTTGTACATGTTTGCCTGCAAGAGCAAAATTAACCTAATTAGAAATAAAACACAGATTTTGCTTCCCTGGATCATTAAAATCTCGAGCAAGTTGACAGTTTGAGTTATTATATCATGTATCATTATAATCTTTTGTTATCTTTACCTTTATTTGGTATTTCCTAGTTGGGTCTGTAGATTCGGCCTGGCTGTCCTCGGCCCGGTTGTTACAGATATAGACTCGGCGCTAACATTGGTTGTTTACTGTTTATCGTCTCCCGACGAGGGAAAACAATAGAGAAGCATCAGCTTTTCTCTGTGACCCTGCTGTGCTTTTCCCACAGTGCACTACTGCTCCACTTTCCTTTGCTTTCTGCAACTCAAAAAGCATAAAGAAACACACTCTCATGCCTTTTTATACGTGTGTATACTCTGTGCATAAAGGCCTACTTGCAGTATGTGCATAAGGACACTCAAACACTCGAATTCTCTGGAATTTTCTCATCTCTGTGTGCTTTGTCTGCAGCGTGCAGCTGATTACCAAGGATAATAATGTTTACGTTGCCCTAGAAAAGAACCTGTTCACTCGGAAACCGAAATACGCATTTATATAAAACTTCCATTCATTCTTTAGTCAGAGGCGTTTTTAAAATGCCTCGTAACCTTTACAGTACCTGTGTATTCCTTTCTTTCAGAGATAGGACCGGTTTTCCGGAGGGCGGAATTGGTGGTAATTCCTAAGGCCGCTGTAGACTGTGATAAAAGCAGTCTAATATATTCATTGCGGGTCGTTCTGGGTGAGATGTCGAAATCTTGGCCAAATTCTGCAGCAGACCGTGCAACTTCAGTTATGCTCACATGTGCTAAAGGTCAGATTGCATGATAAAGATTTTCTGGCAGTGGGCTGCAGTTTTGCTTGTAGCTTTAGCCATAAATGGGATCGTAGCACGTTAAAAAGCCTTCTGCATAGTAGTGACAGTACTAAAAACAAACGCTTATCAGCACAAAAGAAGAGATTGAAACTGTGTTTATGATTCTCCAAAATGAGCTTGAGGTCAGCGGGTTAATTTGTCTGTCCCATTACATGTTATCTAGCTACACTACATGGACAAAAGGATTGGGGCACCTAGACTTTACACCTACAGGAGCTTTTATGACATTCCATTCTAAATCCATAGGCAATGATATGTAGTTGGTCCCCATTTGCAGCTATAACAGCTTCCACTCTTCTGGGAAGTTTTCTACAAGATGTGGGAATTTTTGCCCATTTATCCAGAAGAGCATTTGTGCGGTCAGACACTGATGTTGGACGAGAGGACCTGTTTCACAATTTCCATTCTAGTTCATCCCAGAGGTGTTCAATAGGTCAGGACTCTGTGTGGGCCAGTCAAGTTCTTCCACACCAAACTCACCCAGTCAGGCCTTTGTGGAGCTGCTTTGTGCTCTGGGGCTCAGTCATGCTGGAACAGGAAAGGTTCTTCCCCAAACTGTTCCCACAAAGTTGGAAGTGTACAATTGTCCGGAATGTCTTGGTGCTGAAACATTAAGATTTCCCTTCACTGGAACTGAGGGTTCTAGATCAGCCCCTGAAAAACAACCCCATATCATCATCCCTCCTCAGCCAAACTTTACAGCTGGCACAGTGCGGTCAGGCAGGTAACGTTCTCCTGGCGTTCACCAAACCCAGACTCGTCCTTTAGACTGACAGATAGAGAAGTGTGAGTCTATTGAGACTGCAGTGCTGTGTGCTTAATTGTATCCACCTCTTAGCAATGAGTGTGACTAAAACACCTGACCCCAATAATTAGGAGGTGTGTCCCAATACTTTTGTCTATATAGTGTATTCATCTTTAATTCTACCAAATATGTTCAAACTGCAGCCCCACAGTAATAAAATCATTTAAAAAACAATGAAGTATTCAGACGTTGTGTATTTACAAGGTTTATGTTATGATATATTTAAATCCAAGGCATTAACAGACATAACAATAACCTACATATATACAAAAATCATCATTTATAGAGTACTTTCTGTTGGGAGGTGTCTGTCCCCAACCATAACCCTTAAAATGGCACTTGTGAAAATTACCCATATATTTTTTTATTTTTTTCAATTTTTACTTTTAAAGTGAAGTTAAATGATTTAGATTTATCATAAGTTAGGCGAGACTGTTGACCAGCAGTCTGCAGACCAACCTTCGGGGTTAATTAGCAGATATAGGCTACATTAACTCCAGTGTTTACAAACGTTTAGTCTTAAAACTGTGTTGAATGATAGGCAGAGCTTTATTTTACTGCAAAGGAGGATTATTTTATTTTTACCTAAAAAGCTAATTTTGCTGTGGAGCCGCAACAGGGCAGTAAAAGAGCCCCCCGCCAACCCCTGGTCTAGCTGCTTCAAAACAAGGAATGTCCAGTTTCCTGTTGACCATCTACTGTCATATTGTAAACGCAGCTTAAATGTTCAAAGACCACCCATTTAACTGAATAGATTACAGTGTAAAGAGGCGCTCAGATGACACCTTTTCAAACAAGAGGCCTTGACTGAGACATGGGGAAACATGGGACAGCGATTTTAGAGATCTTGACAGACCAAGATAAGCGCTAACATGTGAAAACTGACGGATATTATAATAATAAACAGAACTATATTTGTGGTTTTAGTTTGTGTTGATCTTTCGTCGAGGGTGTTTGAACACAGCCGAAGCCAGCTTTTCCTCCAGGACGGTAACAAGAGATCAGCAATCCTCGATATCGAACGGTCAGCCGTGATGATGCGCTGCATTTTCCATGCCGCTTGAGAAGCGGAGTGCTTTTCGGTTGTAGTGCGCTTGAGAAAGTTTGGAAAGGCGTCTGAACGCCCCCTAAACCTGCCTTCACCAGTGTAGTGTGGGCGGAAGAACAGAATGATTATGTGTTGTAATCAACGCCGTGATACAGATGCAGCCAACAGAGATCAGGCCGGAAAGCACTGGAGTATTCCTTTAAGCTGTGTGTACACAGAGGCCTGGGCGTCCCCTGTGAGGCCGAATCAAAGCCGTGGGTGTCTGGTGGGGGAGTAGGGTTCTAACTCTGCTCTCTTTTGATGGGGTAGAGGCCAATGGATTTTTCCTGCACTTCAGCTCCGGATGGTTCCGGCTTGTTTCTACACGTGGCCGCTTCGTTTGTGTATCAGCCAAATCTCAGTGAAACACACGGCTCCCTGTGAGCTCGGCAGGAATGCGGGGTTTCAACCCATGATCTCCTGTTCTTTCATTGCTAAATACAGACGAGTGGATGACTCCGAGACGGCGCGAGTGAGTGTTTGTGTTCGAGTGAGAGTGCGTAGCGCACATTTAGAACGCATCTTGACCTCTTCTCAGATGAGCGCTTACGTTTCTATCAGCTGGCGCATCACTGAAGGCCACCCGCGAGTGTGCGCAGCTGCCAGGTTGGTTACCATGGCTTTGTGAGTTAAGTAATCAAACACACACTGTGATCTCTCTCTTTTATTCCATAACCCTACGGTTATATATAGAATCCTCCATCTACTCCCACTCTCCCTCCTCCCTCGGCTTTCTCTCTCCACTTCTCCCTCCGCACACACGCTCTCCACTTTTCTCTCGCTGATTTATCTGCCTCCTGTCATTCCCTCTCCTGTCATCCTCTCATTCACCGGCTTTCTATTCTCTCTGGCTGTCGCTTAGCTGCTCAGTTAACCGCTGCCCCCTCAGACTCTTCCTTCAGAGCTTTGGGAGCTTTGCGTCTTTTGTACATACAGAGTATAATTCTCTCTCTCTCTCTCTCTCTCTCTCTCCATTTCTCTCTCTCTCTGTCTCTCTCTCTATCTCTATCTATCTATCTATCTATCTATCTATCTGTCTGTCTGTCAATCCATTCATCTGTCTGTCTGTCTATCAATCAAACAATCAATCAATCTATCCATCTGTCTATCTATCTATCTATCTATCTATCTATCTATCTATCTATCTATCTATCTATCTTTCTGTCTGTTCGTGGAGCTCAGGGGAAAAATAAAATAAATACAAAAAAAAGCAGGATGTGGCCCTTCAACCAGACACACAACACTTCTTTAACGTATTATGTACCGTGTTAAGCTGGAATAACGACAACTTTTCTGCGTTCGGTCCAGTAAACCTTGTAGTATCGTTCGGTATGGAGCTTCGTGATCCTACACTTGGTATTAGTGTCTGAACTTTTAATGATGGTTCCACTGTGATGAGGCAAAGTGAGAGGGAACAGCACAAGGCCTCACTTTACAATTAGCCAGTAAATCGAGGTAAACTCAAGAACTTATTACGTCCCCCGAGTCTGAGCTATCAGCGCTTTTGCAGAAACTTCATTTATTATGCTAAACTGACTCCTCCTCCACTTTCAACTAGGACACAGTGAGCAAATGACTTTGCCTAATTAATGAGATGCAGAGGAACCCGCATGTGTTTCTAATACAGTTGTTATCTTAAGCTGGGTTAAGGCTGAAAAGGGAGCTTATGTCAGTCATCAGCATCAGTTATCTACCTTTGAGCTGGAGCGCAACAAATTAAAACCCATACAGCACATGGAATATTGTAGAAAGTGCATGGAAACAGGTGCATTATGCATGCATCCGCACCCTCAGTCCCGACTCGCTGAGCTATGAAACGAGGCTACGGTAATCTTGTATTAAATGTTTGTGCTGCCATAAACACCCAGCCATTCTGCTTCTTTGCTTAGTCCTCTTAGCATATGGCCTATTACCATAATGACAGCACACTGGTGGTCGGCTAAACGTTTTAACCATGAAAACCTTGGACGGTGGAGCTTTAACCTGCCGTAATAAGTTTGTGGCGCGTAAACAAGGGCTTCTACAGGCTTAACTTAGCTTAATTAGCCCTCAGCGAGCTAGCTAACAAGTTTCCGACAGCTTTAATGAGGTCCCATTGTGCTGGCTAACAGGTTCCTATTGTTTTGTCTCGGGGACACCAAGCAACGCCTCAGCGTGCTTCAGTCTGAAACAGGCTCTTGAGTTGTGAAGTTGTTTGTGAACCGTGTGTGTGCGTGTGTGTGTGTGTGTGTGTGTGTGTGTGTGTGTGTGTGTATGAAATTAGCTGCTTTACTTTGAGTAATGCTAATGGATTCCCTGTGTGTGAGGGGGTAATAGAGGTAGCTTGATACCAACCATTCTGAAGCTAGCAAGCATTTACACTGATCAGGCATAACATTCTGACCACCTCCTTGTTTCTACGCTCATTGTCCATTTTATCAGCTCCACTTACTATATAGGTGCACTTTGTAGTTCTACAGTTACAGACTGTAGTCCATCTGTTTCTCTGCATACTTTGTTAGCCCCCTTTTACCCTGTTCTTCAGTGGTCAGGACCCCCATGGACCCTCACAGAGCAGGTACTATTTGGGTGGTGGATCATTCTCAGCACTGCAGTGACACTGATGTGGTGGTGGTGTGTTAGTGTATGTTGTGCTGGTCTGAGTGGATCAGACACAGCGGTGCTGCTGGACACACCACCACATCAGTGTCACTGCAGGTTATAATGTTATGCCTGTTATGCCTGATCGGTGTACATAGAACCTTTTTGGAAATGGTTCTACACACTCCTAAAAAAGGTGGCTCTTCAAGGGCTCTTTATTCAAGGGAATGGTTCTATTTACGATGTCAAGCTTGTAACAGTAGCAGAACCATTTTTGGTGCTATATTGAGGCCTTTTCATAAAAGGTTCTATATAGAACCATATACAACCACATAGAACAGATTGGTCAATCTGGAGAACTATTTTCAAGATCTGCAAGATCTTTAAAAAGATGGGTCAGTGATTTCCTGATTGTCCGCTAACGTTTCCGGTATTTGACAGACGCTTTTATCCAGAGCGACTTACAATTTGATCATTTTACGAAGGTGGGTGAAGGCAGTGTTAGGAGTCTTATTGGTGTAGTGTAGAGCGCTGCCCAGGCGGGGAACTGAACCCCAGTCTACAGCACAGAAGGCAGAGGTGATACCCACCACACTACACTACACCAACCACTGGGCGGGTTCATGAAAATGTAGACAGAGACACACATTCACCAATTACAGCCGAGAGGCAGATGACGTGTTTCTCTTTTTCCTCTTTCTCACTTTCTTTTTTCTTTCTTCTTCTTTTCTTTATTCATCCGCCTCTTCCTTTTCCTCTTTCCCCCTTTCTTTTTCTTTCTTTATTTCTTTCTTCTTCTTCTTCTTTTCTTTATTCATACGCCTCTTCTTTTTCCTCTTTCCTCCTTTCTTTTTTCTTTCTTTCTTCTTCTTTGCTTTATTCATCCGCCTCTTCTTTTTCCTCTTTCCCACCTTTCTTTTTCTTTCTTCTCCTTTTCTTTATTCATCCGCCTCTTCTTTTTTCCTCTTACCTCCTTTCTTTTTTCTTTCTTTCTTCTTTTCTTTATTCATCCGCCTCTTCTTTTTCCTTTCCCCCTTTCTTTTTTCTTTATTTCTTTCTTCTTCTTCTTCTTCTTTTCTTTATTCATACACCTCTTCGTTTTCCTCTTACCTCATTTCTTTTTTCTTCTCTCTTCTTCTTTTTCTTCCTCTTTTTCTTTTCTTTATTCATCCGCCTTTTCTTTTTCCTTTCCCCCTTTCTTCCTTTTTGCTTTTTCATCTCTCTTCTTCTTCTTTTTCTTACTCTTCTTCTTCTTCTCCCTCTTCTTTTTCTTCCTCTTCTTCCTCCTCCTCCTCTTCTTCTTCTGCCGTGTGTCTCAGCCTCTCTTCACAGCCTCATAACTCAGGATGTGAGTCACGCAGGATCTCGTGATATGGTGTAATGGAAAGGGCGACTCTACAGATTCAGGAACTGTTTGAACTGCATTTCTGCTCTATATTATCACACAGATACCAATGGAAACACTGAGAAACTCCTAATGTGACGCGCTGGCGCATTCGTCGACCCCAGAGGGTTAAAATGGAGTCCCTGTTAGGTTCACGTGGGCTCCTTAGCCAGAGAGAGCTGTTTTTTTTCTGGAAGTCGTGAGTTTTGTTCCTGTGGTCATCCAGAGGGAGAGTTAGCTCCATTAGCTTAGCTAATGAGATCCTGTTAGCAGCAGCTAATGCCCCTGATATCAACAAGATCCAACACTATTGTTAGCTGTCCAGAACTCGTCAATGCAAATTTAAAATGGCTTTGGCCGGTTCCACAGCGGAATATCAAT
>NW_023494785.1:41241404-41266404 GCF_904425465.1 Colossoma macropomum
ATCGTTTTAATGCCGGGGTGTGTTAAATGGGGCCTTCAGCACAACTATA
Source organism: Colossoma macropomum (assembly GCF_904425465.1). Lineage (NCBI taxonomy): Eukaryota > Metazoa > Chordata > Actinopteri > Characiformes > Serrasalmidae > Colossoma > Colossoma macropomum. The sequence goes on from NW_023494785.1 coordinate 41,241,454, forward strand.
ATCTGCATTCATCACCTTCGTGACACCTTGCATCTCTCCCACCGTGCACCTGCGCGGAACAAAATGAAATATTTAACTAGCATTAGCCTCATTTGTAACCCAGCTATCAAGAACCCAGCTTCCTAATCCTCTGAAGACTTCTAATCTTGGTCACTTGCAGCTGCGCACCTGCAAAACGAGTGGATTGCTAATATTGCGGACATTACCTCGCGCTTTGAGAGCTGTTTATTTAGAACAGTCCTGAGAAATGAGAGTTTGGCTTTGGATATTATATCCTGTTTTCTTTTTCTGGTGTTTTTTTTTTTCATAACACATGATGTTATTAACACAAGTATATGCATTTTGCATTTCGACATGGCCCTCCTGTTTGGACACCCCTGTCATAGCTGAGCCAAAACCAAGAAAAGTACATGGGAAAAGTACAAACGGTTGCTAATGCTAGGTCGATTGTTCTAGTGACAACTGGCTCTTCTCTAAAAACACTGAATAAGCACGGGTGGGAGAAAGAGGTGGGCAGATTGATGCAACACAACAGACAGCAACCCTAAAGGATGCTTGGCTCTAGTTAATCAAATGGCACATATAGATCGCTCCAGACCTCAGCCAATCCAATCAAGGGCATCACACGACACTGACACACAGATGGAGAACAAAACAATACATACATTTTGAGGATATAAGGCCTATTTTAGGATTTTCCATATTATCTAGAACTGTCCTTAATGCACCCACGGGTTACAGATATAAGCAACTGTCCACGGCCTAATAGGTGACCTCTAAACGTAAGTTTACAAAAATTAGAGAAACGTACACTCTTTAAAAAAAAGGGTTCTTTAGTAAAAACAATGGTTCTATATAGAACCATGAACACTCAAAGAACAATTTGCATGCTTAAAAAGGGTTCTGCTGTTACGATGTCAAGCTTGTAACAATAATAACCCTTTTTGGTGCTGTATAGAACCATATACAACACATTCTCTGTCAATCTGAAGAACATTTTCAGCATGCAAATGGTTCTTTGAGTGTTCATGGTTCTATAGAGTCATTGCCTTTACTAAAGAACCATTTTTTTTAAGAATGTAGAACATTAAAAAACCCATAAACTACTAAAACCATCCTTTCCTCTGCTAAATTGTCTCTGAAGTTTCCTCTTGTAATTACGTTTCATTCAGGGAATGTGTGTTTATGGTCACTGCAGTGTCACGTGAAGGCAGCGTTAATTGCATCACGCTCGTGTCCGAGGAGCTGAAACGTATCTTATGCAGCAAACACGAGATCATATGAAAACGTCCCGGGGACAGCAGCGCACTGCGAGTCACCCAGCCGCCTCAGAGTGCACAGCACATGTAAGAAGCAGTAGGAGAGTCCAGTGTATGTGTGTAAGACAGAGAGAGGGAGAGAAAGAGAGAGTCACATGGCCGCGGTGCATCCCAGGACATACGCAGGCAGTGTCCTTGCTGGCCTCGCTGTCAAAACTCGCAAGGACTAAGATGAATGTCTGTGGGCATTGTGCTGTACGTCAGCTGAACTGACCATGCTCTGCCCACAGACGTGTTCTTTCACAGGATGTGTTCTTTGTTGGGTTGGATGAGCTTTACAGAACATTAGCAAACTAAACGTGCAGTTCACGTGCTGCAGGACGGCCGTGCCAAACCTGAAAGGACTGTGCGATAAAGTAGGTAGAGATATTACAGAGATTACTAAGTATGTAAAAAGATGTAGCGCAAAATGTGCTGTGATGTGGCTGAAATGTGCAAACACAGCCTGTGTTATTTAAGCAATAGAACACGAGAGGGAGTGTGTTATCGCGAAATAACATCACGGCTGTGACACGGCCTCGAGTGTTCTGTTGCTTTTATACAACAGTTAAATAAATAGAGTAATAAATTAATAAACTGGGCCGTGAACGCGGCGTTTAATATGTTTTAATGTTCACAGTTCCTTCACCAAATTATAGTTCCTTAACAAGAAGCTTGTTGCTACATCAAAGTAATGAACTCCGCCCACTCGCTGCTCACTCTGCTGTAAGCCTCGTCTTTTGAAGTTCGGACTGAGCCGTAAAACTGCCGCAATATCAGGTTCAGCTCAGTTTTGTCAGTTTTTGGCAGATCAGTATTAATGTTGTTTTGTTCCAGCCAGTCTGTAAAGCATCTTACAGCCCGTTTAGTTTGGCGAATGGTGTTGGGTTCATTTCTGGCTGATTCCAGGTTGTTTAGCTGTTCTTCTGTCACAGCTGCCGACTGAAAAGCTGCTCAGTGGTGATGACAGTTTGGGAATTTAGTGTCGTCTCATCTTCAGAGTCTGACCAAATCAGCTGTCGGTCAAATGTGATCTTAAGTGTCCATTTTCTGTTTCTGCACAAAGTAAGAAGTAAAAACGTTCAAATGGCTTGAGCGTCTCCTACAGCTGTCAAAGTCGTTGCTTAGCAACGGCGTCTCAGCGGAGTGATAGTGTTTGTGAAAAACCCGTGACGTTATTACGCTTCTCAACCAATCAGCTTGCGTGGCCGAAACTAACTGTTGTGTAAAGGTTCCTGTAGAATGTTTTGATGTGAGGAACTTCATTTATTATCACCCCTCTCTCTTCATCGTTCAACTTCCTTTTCTGTCTCCAGCTTGACACCTCCCTGATTTCACTATGCTCTCTGACCCCTGAACGCTGCTGACCTACAGTGTTCGGATTCCTGAAAAGAAAGGTGTTCACAGACTTCCCCTCCACACTGCTGCCATCTTTTATGAGCATTCAAATTCTCAAAAGGGGTGAGGGAAGCCCTTAATTTGACTCTGCGGTGGAAGCCTACAAAATTGTAGACTTCAGGCAGTGCCATTTATAGTTATGAACTCTAGAGTGAATAACTATACCTGGAGCTAATAACTATACTTAGAGTGAATAGTTACAGTGTTTCCCCTTAAAAAGCTATCAGTGTAGTCGTGCGTACCTGGTGTCAGAATTCTAACCGTACAAATACTCCACATCTTGCGATTTATAACTCTTTTAATTAGGCAAAGTAAATGAATCAATTAGGCTATTTATTCATTTGGATGAGGGATGTATGTAGAACAACAATTCGAAACAAAACCTCGTATCTCCAAAGTGGTAACTTTACAGGAGAAGGAAAAAACATACTTCACTTTTAATGTAAGTCAATGGAACCAGACTTTTTATCCAAGCAATTCTGGGTTGTTTCTTTTGGTTCATTCATCGTGAAATTTACACACAATGTAAAGGGCAACATGTACTTTGAAATTATACCAAAAACTGAAAAACAAAAATAGCAAGAGCATGCAAGCTGTAGCAGCCACGCTGCTGCATTGACCAGGTCATGCTGAAGTAGCCTGTATGAAACAGGCCTGAGCCTCCATTAGTCTCTCTCTGTTGCTGTAACAAAGTGGCTCAAGGCAGCATTTTGTCACGTTTTCAGTTTTTTGCCGTAATGTCAGAACATTTGGCGACTATGATGGAGAAAACAGCATGCAAATACCTTAGAGTGTCTAGCTAACGGAGTAGGCTATGACGTTAAGTTTGCTAGCTGGCTAAGCTTGTGAACTCTAACCAGTGTTGGGAAGGACACTTTGAAAAAGTAGTGATGGTTGAACAGTGAATACACTGTCCTAAATGTATTTAGTAACATATTCTATTACATGAAAAAGTATTCACAATGCATTTAGATTACATATTAATAAGGCACATGGGGAAAACTCTGCTGTTTGTTTTTAATTCACACTTCTCACTGTTGGCTGTTCTCTTCATGTAATTCTTATTGTAATAGGTTTCATGAAACATTCACCTAATCTGAACAAAGAATTTGCTAACAATTTGTTCTTAGCATACACTTCGCCATAGGGATGGGCGATATGGCAAAAATATTATATCACGATACTTCAAGACATTTTCATACTGTGATAATAGTCATAATAAACCTACAACTACAAAGATTTTTGGTTTACTGTTTTACAAACTGCACTGCACTAATTCTGATTATACCGGCCTAATTATTCTCACTTTGGAATGAAAAGGTAGAATGAGTCAGTTCTTTAAGTACGGACGACGTCCAGGATATACTCGGAAAAGCTGAGCAAACTTAATTCGCAAACTTGATTCGCTAGATTCCTATAATAAGAATAACTCTTCCTAATTTGAATATAAAGTGGTAGCTGTGTGATTTTCAGTTAACACCGATGCTAAGCTTATCACAATGAACATGTCCACTACTGAGGAGACTGTTCAGCACCATCTTCCCTCAAACATACTCAATATTACTGAGATTAATAACTGATCACATTGATTTATCAGTCTACTCAGGCTTTAGCAGAGCTCAGTAACACTGAGATTAATAACTGATCACCACATTGATTTATCAGTCTACTCAGGCTTTAGCAGAGCTCAGTAACACTGAGATTAATAACTGATCACCACATTGATTTATCAGTCTACTCAGGCTTTAGCAGGAGCTTCAGTCTTTCTAAAGAAGCTGTTTTTCTGAGTTCTTCTTTAGAAAATGTCTTTACACATTGTGCCCTGAAAATAGTTAATAAGCAAGCACTGAAAAGTATATATTTTTAAATTTTGTGGCAGGTATTACAAAAATGTTCTCCTAAAATGTAAAAAGTAACTGTATTCTGAATGCTGCCCATACAAAATGGAACTTTGGCCCAGTCCCATTTCTTATTTTCACCCCTACCCCTTGTTTTCAAGTGTCGCCTTGCCCCTTGGAACTGAGTTACAAGGGATAGTGGTTAAAAAACATCCCCTATGAAATGGGCCCCTCAAATAATAAAGAACAATACTTCATTAACAGCTACTAGCGCTGCTCTGTAGGTGACCCTGTCAGTCTGCAGTGACAGCAGCGGAGGGTAAAGTTCAGCACCTCGCTCCCCTGATTCTTCAGTGATATGAAGCTGAAGTCAGATATTCGCCAGCTTCTCGTTCAGATTTCCCCGTTCCACCTTAAATGGTGCAGCAGTTACATTCTGGCGCTTCAGGCATCAGAACTGCTGAACTATTTACGGTGTAACGTGTAATTTAGCCAGCTTGCTACTGAGATATTAGCTTGCTGTTAGCGATTTTTTAATGCTTGTTATGAAGAAAAGGACCATAATACACTGAAACGACATTAAACTAAGATAATATAGTGGTTATTGTAATTTTTAACAGAGAAAATTCTCACATTTGTGGGTTTCTTTGGTCTCTTGTTCAGCCATCTTGCCAGTTTTTCTTTTTTTTTCTCATATCACTCTGTTTGGAGTCTCTGAAAAACCTCCATTTGGAGGGCCATGTAGCCCGAACACCTCACCCCACCCCTCTATCTCAACAAAAATCAGGACACCCTACCCCTAGACACGAACACCCAAAATGAAGGCCTAAGGGCTCAGTGGTGGGGGCGAGGCGGAAAATGGGATTGAGCCTTAGACTGAATACAGATGCTTCATCTCTGTATTCTGAATACAGTATTCTGTTCCATTCCAACTCTGACTGTAACCTTGTTCAACCTTGTGTAGAGCTGTGAAAGAACACATTTGTGGGTGTAGCACAGAGGATACATCAACAGCGAGCAGCCCAGCTGTTGGAGTAGACGAAGAGTGCTGGAAGCTCTTCTTAAGACGAAGAACGTGTCTGCGAGTGACAGAGCGGTTGTGTTCGAGAGAGGCCTGAGGAAAGAAGACAAATGAACAGCTAGAGGGGGTGAACAGTTTAGATGTAAGGCAGAGGGGAAGACGTATTAAGGAAGGAGACGTATAAACCCGAGAGGGGAGTATGGATGGGTCGATTAGGCAAAAGGAAGGAGAAAGAGAAGGGAAAGGTAGAATGAGGACTCCAGGTGAAAAAGCCTGAGTAAGGACAGGAGTGCTGACGGGCTGTCAGAGGGGGACGGAGGAAGAGTGAGCGGACTGACAGGAAGACAAGAGATGGAGAAGAGAGGGAGAGACTTGAGTGAACCGTGGCACTTCAGACTGAGAGATTGTGTGTATTTGTGTGTTGTAGATCCAGCGTTGTGACTGTGTGTGTGTGTGTGTGTGTGTGTGTGTGTGTTTGTGTTTGCTGCTGACTCCAGACTTTCTTTTTGACGCGTTTGAAGTTTTTATTGAGCTTTCACAGCATCTGCCTACGAAAAGACGGAAAGGGTCATAGTGCAGCCAGCCTGAGCCTCAGATGCTCCGCCCACAGAGACTGTCTGATGTACACCAATCAGCCATAACATTAAAATCTTGTTTCTACACTCACTGTCCATGTTATCAGCTCCACTGACCATATAGGAGCACGTAGTAGTTCTACAGTTACAGACTGTAGTCCATCTGTTTCTCTGCATACTTTGTTACCCTGTTCTTCAATGGTCAGGACCCCCATAGGACCACCGCAGAGCAGGTGTTATTTGGGTGGTGGGTCATTCTCAGCACTGCATGTTAGTGTGATTGATATGAAACATCGCTGACTCGGCCGCTCAGCTAAACGGGATAACGTTAGCGTGGTTAGCACTGTTTGTACATCACGTTAACTGCGCTAATTTGTGGCGTTCCACTAAAACAGCTATGACGGTCATACCTGAGGAAGAGTTTATGACAGATATTTTTTTTTCATATTTTAATACCTTCCTAACATTTCACCGAGGTACACGGTATATCTGGTGGTGGCTATAGCACTTTTTGCCATCTCATCTATCGTTATTTCAAAATTGAAAATAAAGTAGTCCACTTCACATGGTTGCCAACCCTGCAGAAAAAAAGACCATTAGAACCATTATGATTAAATCCTGATGGTTTTGCTTTTTAACGAAAATTGGCTTAATGGTTACCATTTGAGACACCTTTTATTTTGACACCTTTAGTTCCCATTAGGAAACCATCAAATGCATTTGGGTCAGTCCCATTATTACTGATAACTGGACACCATCAGGAACTTTTAATGGTTTCTATGAATTTTTTTCTGCTGGGAAATAAGTGAACACAGTGCACAAGTTTCAAGTCATCATTAAACATTAAACAATGCTGCTAACTGAGAGAGAGGAGCTGGTTAGTTTTAGCTTATCTAGCATGCTAACAGCTCTGCCCACCACAGAACATGTTCGATTCTTGCTAACTAAAGTTTAGGTGATGAAAAATAATGATTAAAACCTGAGAGAGTGAAGTTGAGGGAACAGAAATGTGAGATTAAACCTGTCCTGTGGTGTTGGATCTGTGGTGTGGATCTGTAGCCTGATAGGCTACCTTAACGTTAGCTTAGCAAGCAGGCTACCCACCTAGCAAATAAGTTCTGGCCCAGATCTGGCGTGATTCTGTCAGTTTTTCCAGCCCAGATCTGGCCCAGAATCAAATTGCTCGCCGGGCCTGAAGTGGCTTAGATGCCTGCAGCTGAATGTGAGCCAGAAGGTAGCCGACTTTAGGCCATAACTGAGCCGAAACCTGCAGAGGCACCATCATTTCCCCGTGTCTTTCCCAGAAGACAACGAACAGTGCCGTAAATCAGCCAGAAGACAACCAGAACTAGGCCAGATGAACATAAAGCTTAATATGTAGATTAAGCTCATGTTAAGACCCAAACAGTCTCACCCACAACAGTACAGGCTTGATACTGACAACTGCTGCTCTGTTCACACAAATTTAGATGGTAAAAATGTTTGAAAGAGCAAAAGTAGAGTGACAGTAAGTTGAAAGCGAACCTGTTTTGTGGTGTTTAGGAGAGCTAGGTTAGCAGGCCAAACGTGCCACATCACACCACAGCACAGGTTCGTCTGTAGCTAACTGATGCTGAAATAACACCTGTTTAGAGAAAAGCACAAAGTGGAATGACTGGTGCTGGAATGAAAGCTGTGCTCTGTGGTGTGTGTGGCTCTTATACGTGAAGCTGTTTGGCATGCTTGGTTTTTCCAGGCGCTTTTTCTGTTAGCAATACTAGTCAGAGACTAAAATATAAATGGCTGGAATGTAGTTATTTATCTGAATAGAAATTTGACACATCATAATTCTGAAATACCATCCTTTTTAATACTATCATCGTTTTACATACCGTGGTACACCGTATTACCGTCACACCACCCAACCCTACTCCATACCCCCGTGGAGGGGAAGGCCCTGCTTCTACAGCTCCCTTCCAGCCAGTGTAGGCGGGTGTTGGCCACGTTGAGCGCCAAAACCTGCTGATAGCGATAGCCAGACCTAGCGTTTGCCAGGTTTGTGAGATTTTAGCGCAGGTGACTTTTTTTTTTTTTCCTCTGGAACTGGCACAGGCATGAAAAAGGAAAGAAAAGAAGTGCTCTTTTTGTTTCTCTCGCTTTCAGGCGAGCCTGACGTCAAAGAAATGTGTCTGAACCTGCCAAGGCTGGATGGCGCAGCGTGGCAGAGAGAGGCTTCTTTTATATAAGGGCTTAAATTCAACATACGTGCGCCACAATCCGAATCAATTAAGTTGGAATGATTCACATTGCTATTATTGTAACTGTCAGATTCACTTCTTCCTCACAAAGACGAAGAAACAAATGAATTGCCAGCTATCTACTCCTCCCTTCCCCTGAGGCTGCCTCCTTCTCCTTCTCCCCCTCTCTCTCTCTCTCGCTCTCCCTCTCTCTCGATAATTACGGTGGCCGATTTTCCGGTTTTCTTGCTCTCATAAAAAGGATCTGCAGACTGCCAAGTGTGCAGCAGATATTCTCTCTCGCTCTCTCTGTATCTCCCTCCCACTCGCAGACACATAATGAAGAAAAAAGACGGGAGCAAAGGAGGTGTATCTGGTCAGGATGGCGCTACAGCACACATTTATTCACGAACGCACACAGCTGACGCATCGAAAATCAGGGGCGATTTTGATCCCAGGGGAGAAATACATCTTGATTGCGCTCTGAAGGTCGCTGTGTGGAGTCTTTACGCATAGTAACAGGCTTCAGGGGTAAATACGTGTTGACATGATTTCCCCGTGCTGCTGTTCGAGGTCAGAGGTCACTATGAGGGTGCGACCTCGGACATTTGGCTGTCATAGGAGCTCTAACACTCACTACCCACAGCTCACATCACTTAATGTCTACTGACCAGCCTCTTCATGAAGTCAACCTCCTTTGTCCAGGTGCAGTTACAGACTGTAGTCCATCTGTTTCTCTAGATACTTAGGTACCCTGTTTTTCAGTGGTCAGGACCCCCAGAGGAGCCCCACAGAGCAGGTCAGTGGGTGGTGGATCATTCTCAGCTCTGCAGTGACACTGACGTGGTGGTGGTGTGTCAGCGTGTTAGGAACAGGGCTGGGAAATATGGCAATATGTATCAATCTCATAAAAAATTATGTCACAATACAATACAATACGTTTTTCAGAACATAGTAGCCGCATGTTGCCGATCCCTGGTCTGGGATAACTGACCATATGCTACAGATGCAAAAGACAGAATAGGTTGAAAAATGCTAGTATAATTCTAGCAGGTATGCAAAATGTATCCTTCAGTTAATGAAGCTGTGCTACCAGATCCAAAGATGTGGTGCATGACCAAAAACCTTCCACACTGCATTTCACACAAAAGTGCTCTGAGAACATAAACAGGTCATTTGGAGGCACGTCCAGCGAGATATTAGCCCAGCTGATGAGCTGTTGAGTTACTTTACCAAACATGGTGACCTTGTGGAACAGCTGTACAGTATACTGACTGGATGACACTGTTTTTCATCTACATGCATTCTCTGTACTCTCTGCACTACGCTAGCTGTCACATACAGACAGACCCGTCCCATTCAAATGCGAAAACCTGCGCTAATTAGCACATGTCCTCCGTTCTTTAGCGCATTTTTTTGCAGTTAGCGGTGGGACTCCGCGACAGAGAGGAAAACATGATTCTCCAGGCTATCGAGTCCTTGTTTGAATAGTGTTTTTCCGCTAAAGCCGTCACTGCTGTTTGCACCGCGTATGTGCGCGATGTGTTGTTGTGACAGATGTCAGCGGACATCTGTGTTGACCTTCGTTGTGTATTTGAGGAGACAAGATTTGGAGTGGAGGCTTTATGGAATAGACTGCCATATGACAACAGAGAGCGCCTGGCAGCCATGCAGGAAAACCACCTGGCTTCAGCGGCCTCAGCAAACCGACGGGTCAAGTTTGTCAGTTTCAAAACGGTCAGCTTTTGTTTTTTTTTGGTTGATTGCTCTAATTCGTATGGATACGGCCTACCACATACACTAACTGCAGGCTGCAGTGTTCCTTTCATTCGTTTTTGCTCAGTCATAAACCAGGCCCGGATCATCAAGTTGTGGGCCCCTGGGCACAAATGTTTGGTGGGCCCCTATTGGGCTACCTTTTTTAGGAGCTCAGTTATTCTAACTTGTATCTTTACTTAGCTAACCTCACTAGTTATCTAGCACAGAATAAGCCATTTTCACCTCTAACTTCCAGCATTCTGGCTGTTTCTCTCCAAATTGTTCTCCGTAGGGGTCGTAGAGATCCCTCTCTGCTCCACGTCATGGAAGACTCCGTCTCATCCATTTTAAGGTAGACTTGCAGAGTCAGAAACGAAGCGTCCGTCAAAAACAGCACGGCAGCTGGTGTAGACATCCTCATTGATTATAATGGAAGCATTTTCATTTTGTTGTCGCTTGCTGTTAGGACACGGTATCTGTTCATTTTTCCCACTGTGCTGCTAGTAAAGCTCCCACCGCGAGTCACAACAGCTGTTTAGATTTTCCCATGATGGCTCACAGGGGCCCCCTAGTGGCTCAGACCCCTGGGCACACCCCAGTTAAAACCCATAGGATGGTACAGGCCTGGTTCTAACCAGCGGTGTTCTGAAACGTCACTCCTCCAGACAAACAAAAATGCAGGCTATGCTTTAATGGTGTGATGCTGATGGGTCTAAGGGCTCATTAATGCTCAATGTTAAATACGGATATGGACGGAGATTTCTGTTCTCTGTGGTCATTTCATCCGTATTTGTGCACCTTCTCTGAAAGTGTACGGATATGAACGAAACAGAGCAGCCGTAGGAGCAGTGTGGCTAGTTCACACAAGACATTCGTAATACAAGTCAAAAGAATTCTCCGTATTTAATGTATTTGAAGTATTTAAATCAAATTTTATTTGATCTTACAGATCACCACAGTCTGAACTGGTGCCTCTTTTGTAGTTGGTACATTATTATGACCTCCTTCATTGCCACCATGTTTGTTGTTGTCAGAAACTTTTTACTCTGGACTGCCCTCTAGCGGTTGTACTGCTTAACATCCTTGCTAATGTAAAGGACGCATGGAAGTATGTGGGCGGTGACAGTTACATCGTTTGAAACAGACGTGTTCTTTTTCATATGTAAAGGGAATATAAATGAGCCTCAAACTGACCTTCACTTGGGGCGTTGCTAGGATCTAAAGACACTGTGGGTTTAGCCCAGACCATTTCTGTGGGGGTCTTTGGGGATCATTTTGTATGGAGGAGATTTTATTTAGTTAGTTAGTTAAGTGACTCTGCATTTTAACCCATTTGTGCAGTGAAACACCACATACACACACATAGGGGGCAGTGAGCACATTGCCCGGAGTGGTGGGCACCCCTATCCACGGCGCAGTTGGGGGTTTGGTGTCTTGCTCAAGGGCACTTCATTCACGTACTGTCGGCTCAGGGGATCAAACCGGCGATCTTCCAGTCACAAGGCTGGTTCCCTAACCTTCAGCCCATGACTGCCCCCCCCTTTTTTTAATTATATTTACTGATGAATTAATTGATTTTAATATTGTAACGAAACGCAAGAAGACAAACAGGAATGCCGGAAGCAGACGACAGAGAAGAAAACAGGGTGAAGTTTGGACAGGTAGCGGGGGGCGGAATAAGGTTGTTAAGAGCTTTATAAGTGTGCAGAGGAATTTTGAAGTGCAGTACTTCACATGAAGCCAGTGGAGATCATGGAGGACAGGTGTGATGTGGTTGTGACAGCGAGTATGAGTGAGAAGACGAGCAGCAGAGTTCTGGACCATCTGAATACTTGAAGTAATGTTTTTGATATAACGGGAGAAATAGGAAGTAGCCAGGCTCGCTTAAACCGACTTTGGGTATACTTAACATTGAAGTAATGCTCTTTTAGCTAGAGAACTTATATGTCTAGCTGGCTAACAGCTGTAGTCCTGCCTTGCCATTCACTGACCTGAAATATCTCAAATTGAGGCACTTTTTCAACAACCTCAGCCTCTTTTATGAAAAAAGGAACATAAGTCCATGTCTAACTTGACATCTCTCATCACTGCCTTCGTCATGCGGAGGAGTCTCAAGGGGGGCTGATGGATCCTGAGAGAGCTTACAATAGTAGTAAAGGAACGTGCACTGAGTGTGTTTATCTGCATGTAATAATCCGATAACTGCAGAAAATCAGATTTTGTCAGTAATCTGATCAACACGTTTATATGCACTTGAGTAATAAGATAATGCGGAAACTCCAGGTCTACATGAGTCAGGCAGTAATTGGATTTCTGCTTTGAAACCAGCCAATAAACTCACAGAAGACGCAAACATAATGTAAAACTCAAACTTCAAAAAACATCACGCCACTTTTCCTAAAACTATGAACATACATCATCTAGAAGATGAAGAATATTAAAATTCTTCGATTCGTCAATTATGTATTTGGTTTCATCGCCGCTCCAAAAGTGTTTTGCTGCGTCTCGCAATGCCGCTCGCTTATTTCTGGTCTGTTTGCACTCATGCGCAGACTGAGAAATCCGAAAGAAATCAGAGTAAGAGTTCACATGCACTGAGAAATCTCAGCTCTCTTTATCAGATTTCTTACTCTTACATTTCTAGATCGGATTGTGCTGCTTACACGACCGTTTGAATAATCAGATAACTGTAGCAATCCGTAAACACACTCACTGTAAACCTAAAATGAAAAAAAAGCATTTGGGGCTGGCACTGAAATACCCAAAGGCTCCTCCCTGACAAGGTCTATACATTCACTCTAGTTAGACTTTGAAACACAGTACAGAATCCTCTCACATCCATATTAGCTTGTGATGGTGCTTTTTTCCAAATTAATTCTCCGACTGTATCTGACCTCTGACAGGCAATGCAAAAAGGTTAATCTGCAGCTCTTTAAATTATTTTCACGAGCAACCGCTCATTGAATGCGATGCAAAGTTAATGTAAATTTATCTTAATGCGAATGAACTGTAACCTCTCATTGGGAGATTAAGGGCGAGTTTTGTTGGGAGGCTTTTGAGCATAATGTGTGAATGTAGACAGCTGTTATTCATATACATGAGTATTCAGTGCTATAGGCAGCAGACTACATGAGGAACAGTGTTAGAACGTGACTCTATTGTGGAGAGGCCCTGTTGTGCCGTCGTCTGTTAACTGATGTAATAGAGTTAGCATTCTCCTCCAAGCGTGTTGAGCTGTCCAGTTAGTTTACGGCAGTTTGGAAAGATGTGGTGTCTCTGAGGAAGCAAGCGCAAGCCTTAACCCTCACAGCTTGGCATTATGGAAACCTAGCTTTGGTAAATTATAATCTTTTAGCTTGTTATGTTGAGGACAGTGTCTGCATGATGAACAGTACAGTGTGTAAAAGCGAATAACGTTAACATTAATCTGTCCTACAGGGGGTGCTATAGGCAGCAGACGGCATCTCCATGAGGAGCAGTAGAAGATGCCGGAACTGCCAGCGCTGCTGCTGCTGTCGATTCACTTGCACTTCCTGCTAGTTACCGTGGTTACCATGCCGCCCTCTGCCCTCAGCCAGCCCTCTGTCCTGTCGTCCGTACGGATGGGTGAGTCAATGCTGACCTGATTGTTTAAATCATTAAAGCTTTTGTCCAGCATATAGTCTCACTGGACACTTCATGATCTAATGACCTGTATTTAAATGTAAACAGTTTGAAGATATTTAACATTAAAACCACCTCCTTGTTTCTACACTCACTGTCCATTTTATCAGCTCTACTGACCATATAGGTGCACTTTGTAGTTCTACAATTACAGACTGTAGTCCATCTGTTTCTCTGCATACTTTGTTACACTGTTCTTCAATGGTCAGGACCCCCACAGAACCCCACCCCAGATTTGGCGGTGGATCATTCTCAGCAGTGACACTGACGTGGTGGTGGTGTGTTAGTGTGTGTTGCGCTGGTGCGAGTGGATCAGACAGAGCAGTGCTGCTGGAGTTTTAAACACCTCAGTGTTGCTGCTGGACTGAGAACCAAAAATATCCAGCCTGTGACCACTGATGAAGGACTAGAGGATGACCAACACAAACTGCTGAGCTATCATCTCTGATTTTCATCTACAAGGTAGACCAACAAGGTAGGAGTGTCTAATAGAGTGGACAGTGAGTGGACACAGTGTTTAAAAACTCCAGCAGCACTGCTGTGTCTGATCCACTCGCACCAGCGCAACACACACTAACACACCACCACCACACCAGTGTCACTGCTGAGAATAATCCACCACCCAAATAATACCTGCTCTGTGGTGGTCCTGTGGGGGTCCTGACCATTGAAGAACAGGCTAACAAAGTATGCAGAGAAACAGATGGACCACCCTCTGTAACTGTAGAACTACAAGTGCTCCTTTATGGTCAGTGGAGCTGATAAATATGGCTGACCGGTGTAGGTTCAAGAACAGCAACATTATAAAACCACCACAGCAGGAAAAAAGGTTTCATGCCAAATAAATGCAACAGGAAAACAAACAGGCAGAGTAGCCTCCAGCTATTACTTTGCTAAACAACTGGCTTCGGTTTGACATTGATATAAATTGCGCTTCTCATGTAAGCCGGATAGACAGCTGCCAGACTGCGCCGTAAAGAGGGAGAAGGCAGTGCCAGTTCTGTCTCATGCAAAAGACAGAGCTGTCATTTAAGCCCAATGTGGAAGCAGGTGTTAAACCAGACCCCAACATTGTACTCCATGACCTGAAGCTCCGTTCATTGCCTTCGGCCTTTGCCAGGAGGCTTTTCCTGCCACCACATTGACCACGAGAGTTTGTATCAGGACCCTTTCCGGATTGGCATTCAAGAGTCATTGACACTGCTGTGGAGTAAGTGGCATCTGTTGTCTGTCTCTGTCCCTTTTCCCCCTCTCACTCTTCAGCGGCGATTCTGGATGACCGCTCCGCGTGTGGCCGTGGAGAGCGGTTAGCTCTAGCGTTAGCACGTGAGAACATCAACAGCGTGATGGAGGGACCAGCTCGTGCGCGAGTGGACGTAGACGTCTTTGAGCTGCAGAAAGACTCTCAGTACGAGACCACAGACACCAGTGAGTCACATTTTCGCACAGTTTGGAATCACTTGATATTAATATTTTTGGTTATTGTATATATCAAAACTTTCACAGCGGGGGTTTAAATATACAGTGCTGTGCAGAAGTCAGAGACCACCTTTTCATGTATATAATTTCTAGTCAAAATGGTCATTAAGTTGATTATCCTTTTTAGATTTAAACTCTCTTTTCAAACTCTCGATGAAGCTGAAATCAACTTTTTATTCGCCAGCTTCCTTTCCCGTTCCACCTTAAATGGTGCAGCAGTTACATTCTGGTGCCTTTTTTAAGATGGAATGGGACAATTTTAACAAGAAGCTGGCAAATAGGAAGCCAAATTTAGCCTCATCTTCTCTCATAGGTCTAAGTCTCTCCGCTTTTAGAACACCTCCCTAGTGTTTACACAGCTCTTCGCTCTTGCTTGATCGAAGAACTTCTTGCTTCTTCAGATCTTCTCCTCTTAAGCTGTTTCTCAACCATCTCTCCTTGTTGACAATGTGTGTCAAGAAGGAGAGATGGGCACAATGCTTCCCCCATCTTGTGCACCAACCTTTAACTCTGAAATGTAGAAAACAGTCTCACCTAGTTAGTAGCTAACGAAAAGGCAAAGAGAAAGATTTAAGAGGAGCATCAATAATCTGGAGACGAATGGATTTATTTGCATTTATAATCACTCCAGCTGGTTTCCTGATATGTTTAATCTGCAGCAAGAAACTGTCCAAAAGTAAAAAATTGTTAAGATGAAGTCAGTTTCTAGTTTTTTTCCCCATTACACTTTAAATGGTGCAGCACTTACATTCTGGCGTTTTAGGTGCCATTTAAGCTTGAATGAGAAAATTCGAACAAGAAGCTGGCAAATGAGAAGCGACTTCAGCCTCTGAAAATATCGAGACATTTTACAAGAAACTATTCCACTTTTGTTTCCTGCCGGAGATGCGAGAAAAGCAGCTATAGCTTAGCTAAAGCTTAAAGCAGAGCAAAGTAAGTCTGCGTTTTCGTTTATATTATATTTTTTAGCCTCAACTAGGACATCAGTACATACTGAGACATATTTACAGCCAAGACGGTAAAATTGACATAAAATGTTGAGGCTCCCAAGGTGGTTTGATTTTTGTTGAAAGGACAAAATGGCTCTTCTTAACATTTGGGTTGCGACCCCTGGGCTATACAGTGATAGACCCTCTATGTTGAAATGGCAGTTTGAAAGCAATCTGAAAGGTGGACTCATCATACAGAGATTTTGCCAGATTCACTGAATCTTTATATGATATTATGCATTGTAGAGGGTGAAATACTTAAAAGACCTAAAATCTTTGAAGTCGCTCATTGAAGTGTTGTTTTTAAACTGTTGGATCTTTTGCTGAGGCATTTTTGGCAAAGTGCTGAGCCTTGACCCATCCTCACTTTTAAAGGACTCAGCCTTTCCTAGATGCTGCTTTTATACCTAAGCGTGATTGCATCACCTGTTTATGATTTTTTTTATATATTTCACAACGTTCCTAGTCTTAAATTGCCCCTGTTCCAATTTTTTTTTGGAAATGTGCTGCAGGCATCAGTTTCAAAATGAGTGTATGTTTACAAAAACCAATGAAGTTGACAAGATAAAGCACTACATATATTGTCTTTGTATTTCTTTTGCACAAATACAGGTCAAAGCAGATTTATAAATCTTTTTTTTTGTTTTTATTTGCATTTGAGTTCAGAAGAGGATCCAGAACAAGAGAAGAAAGATCAGACGACTGGAATAGACTGTATAATGTTTTAACAAAGGGAAGGGAGTGGACTGAAAGAAGGGTTTAAGAAAGAGAGACATTTGCATTGTGTTTTCTTTTAGTGTGCCAGATTCTGCCGAAGGGCGTGGTCTCTGTGATTGGCCCCGCCTCCAGCCCTGCCTCAGGGTCTACTGTCAGTCACATCTGTGGGGAGAAGGAGGTGAGCTGGTGCATAATGTGATGTTTGATTGAGTGTAGTTTTTTTTTGCTTGCTGTCTGAACTGAACGTTCCCTCTCTTTCTCTCTCCCAGATCCCTCATGTAAAGATCGGTCCTGAGGAGACTCCACGGTTACCTTACCTGCGCTTCGCATCCGTCACTCTGTATCCTAGCAACGAGGATCTGAGCCTTGCTGTGGGAGCCATCCTACGCTCCTTCAGCTATCCATCGGCTAGTCTGGTCTGCGCCAAGGCAGAGTGTAAGTCTGTGATCTTTACTCGCTTGATCGGCCAGTCTGGTCTGCCCAGGAGCACCGTCAGTGAGCCGTCCCAGCTGAATGACTGTAGTGAGAGAGAGAGAGAGAGAGAGAGAGAGAGAGAGCAAGGTTATTAAGTGCACAGACTTTAAGAATCATTGATAAGCAACATTAAAACGGTGGTTTGCTCAAAAATCCAAATTACACAGTTCAGAGCTGGACTGGGAACAAAATTCAGCCCTAGACTTTTGTCTGGGCCAGTCCACTACAACGACAGTGACACCCACATCACCCACCCTATAATCTCCCCCACCACACCCACCTGGACTGCTTACAGTTGGTGAACATTAACATTACAGGAGAACTCCACCAGTTTCTCAAAAATTCTACATAATTAAATGGTTGAAAAGTAAACAGTCGTTCAGAGTGGTTTGGTGTGAAAAGCTCCATTCTAGAAAAACTATCGAAGTGGTGGTGATAGGAACCAGACGTCTGACAAGTTTAAGCTCCCTTTCAGAATGGTATTACATGAAAGGGTTAAGAATACACTCCGTGATGTCTGACACATTGTTCTATGATAGTTAATAAAGTTTGGGCTTAAAATGTATTTTAATCCTTTTACTGTAATCCATTCATGGCGGAGGGATACCTGCAGGGTGTTGTAAGGTAAAATAGTCCCTAAAGACAGTTTGTTTTTTCAGATTTATGACTATTTTGCCATCATCAACATTACAAATATAAACTCAGAAGACTCGTGTCGGTTCACTGGTGGTTTTGGATAGTAAATAAAATGACTATATTTGTGTTGTAGTCATGGCGACCCCTGGTTCCTATCACCACCACTGTAAAGAAATCTGAGTCTCTACAACCAACCATTTCACACCAAACCACCCTGAATGACTCTATTTACATATCAAACACTGAATTATTTAGAGATTTTGAAAAATTGGTGGAATTCCCCTTTAAGTTAGCTATCTGTAGCCTTAGTGTACAAGCAGTGTGAATGAACTGGCTAACTTACCCCTTCTGCTCTTTTGGCCCTGCGGTTTCTCACTCAGATCCAAACAAAAATAATTTACTTTCATTTCTTCATTTCATTCTGTCTGGTTGAATTGAACACTTTTGGAGGTTTTCTCCATCTCTCCCTAGCTAGCCTTCACGGTTTCCTGGCTCTTATCATTATGCTTTGTTCTGGGGCTGACAGCATTTGTATGACTGGCTAATGGCCACACTCTGAGAATGCAGTGGACCACTAACATGTCTAGATGTGTCCAATATTCACCCAGCACATGTCCCGGGCGGTCTCCATTCATTTTATTAAGGACTACATTAGAAACAGCCATGCATTTCTCTCTTTCTCACTCTCTCAGCGGCCCACTGGAATTGTCCTGGTCCTCCTGATGGCCAGTCCATCCCTGACAAGTTCTATCAAAGATGGCATATTGGTACCAAGGAAAGAAAAGAGGGAAAAAAGCTTTAGCGTTGTTAGAATGTGATGGCCTACCTTTTATATGCTCATCTACAGTGAAATTTTCAAATCAGTGCTGGTGTCAAACAATACTCAAGGTATTAGAAAAGAAAAAGGTGTATCATGTAATCTCTACTTCTTACCCCAGTTTTAGCAATGTAGCCTAATGTAGCTTGCTAAAGTTTGCTTTTAGCACTGAAGCTACGAGGCTAACGTAGCTAACAGTCAGTGGAAGCTTGTACTTCACCAAACAGCAGAGTGCAAACCGCGTGCCTAAATTATTGCTCACTTAGTCTGGCGAAAAATAAATCTAATTTACACAATTTTCCACTTACTCTAGATTTGGTTGACCAGTTAAGACATATTTGGTGTCTGATGTTTGCTGTTTTAGTTTTAGCACTGGAGCTATGAGGCTAATGTAGCTAGCAGGCAGTGGAAGCTTATATTTCGCCAAATTACTCAGTCTGCCGAAAAATCCAATTTACACGATTTTCCACTTACCCCAGATTTAGTTGACCAGCTAAGACATGTTTGGTGTCTGAAGTTTGCTGTTTCAGTTTTAGCACTGGAGCTACGAGGCTAATGTAGCTAACAGGCAGTGGAAGCTTATTTTTCAAAGTTTTATTTATCACATACATAGTCATACTCGGTGCACCTAGCAATGAAATGATTTTCACCAAATTACTCACTTAGTCTGGCAAAAAATCTGATTTACACAATTTTACCCCAAATTTAGCTGACCAGCTGAGACATGTTTGGTGTCTGAAGTTCACTTCCTTAGTTTTAGGACTCGAGCTACGAGGCGAATGTAGCTAAGAGGCAGTGGAAGCTTATACTGCACCAAATTACTCACTTAGTCAGCCAAAAAATGTAGCTCACAAAATTTTCCACTTACCCTAGATTTAGTTGACCACCTAAGACATGTTTGGTGTCTGAAGTTTGCTTTTAGCACTGGAGCTATGAGGCTAATATAGCTAACTAATAGCCGGTGGAAGCTTATTTTTCACCAAATTACTCACTTTGTCTGCCGAAAAATCCAATTTACACAATTTTACCCCAAATTTAGTTGACCAGTTAAGACATGTTTGGTGTCTGAAGTTTGCTGTTTTAGTTTTAGCACTCAAGCTACAAGGCTAATGTAGCTAACAGGCAGTGGAGGCTTAAATTTCACCAAATTACTATTAAAAATCTAGTTCACACAATTTTCCACTTAGCTCAGATTTAGTTGACCAGCTAAGACATGTTTGGTGTCCAAATGCCACTACTTTAGCGCTGGTGCTAGGAGGCTAACATTGCTAACAAACCCTGGAGCAGTGGTCTCCAGCCCTGATCCTGGAGAGCTACCTTCCTACAGAGTTTAGTTCCAACCTGTATCCAGTAAGCAGCCCCGCCCCTTACTTAACCTTAATACATCTGGTCCAGCCAATCAGGGACTTGGGAAGAGGTTTATTAACCAGAGCAGGTTTGGCAGATTGCGGTTGGAACTAAGCTCTACAGGAGGCTCCACTCTCCAGGACCAGGGTTGGAAACCACAGCGCTAGAAGTCAATAGTCACCCAAATCTCCATAAATACATCCTCAAAACGTCTCTCAGCCCATTCAAACCACATCCAGCTCTTCATTAAGGCAATTCAGACCTGTCAGTGCGATTTAAGGCACAGCAGGTCTTACTGTGAACTATAAAAGAACAAAAACTCACCGTGTAGCCATACTGTGTAGCTGGATTATGCGGGGAACACCTGTCGTTTAGAGTGGCTGCCCACTGTGTCCGACTGCACGGTGGAGTTTTGTTCATTTTTATAATTCACAGTAAGGCCGTAAACATGCTTAACACAAGCAGGTAAACAGAAATTACTACAGTAACTGGCGAGAAAACACAGCTTTACATCATAAAATTTATTAACAATATTAAAGAGTACTTAACTGCAGAAAATTTGCATTTTGAAAATGACAATTTTTAATGTTCCACACTGAGTTTCAGACTTTGGGACACATTTGCTTGAAAACAATGGGATCTAACTGCTGACCATGTGGCCATGAGGGACAGGGATGCAGCCTCACTTCCTGCTCTAAAATGCAGAGGTGTGGCTAAAATAAGGCTTATTTATAAATAAATCTAAAATTTTCAACTTCACTTTAAAAGAAATAAAAAGTATTAATTTCACAAGTTGAAACTCGGGGGTTAGAGTCTGATGTGCTGGTGCGAGTGGATCAGACTCACCTCAGTGTCGCTGCTGGACTGAGAACCAAAAATATCCAGCCGATAGTGTCCTGTGGGCAGCGTCCTGTGACCACTGATGAAGGACTAGAGGATGACCAACACAAACTGTGCAGCAGCAGATGAGCTGTTGTCTCACTTTATATCTACAAGGTGGACCAATAAGGTAGGAGTGTCTAATAGAGTGGACAGTGAGTGGACAGTGAGTGTTTAAAAACTCCAGCAGCACTGCTGTGTCTGATCCACTCAGACCAGCGCAACACACACTAACACACCATCACCACTTCAGTGTCACTGCTGAGAATGATCCACCACCCACATTATACCTGCTCTGTGGTGGTCCTGTGGGGGTCCTCAGTCCATCAGCCCCACCCCCCCCACCCCCTCAGTTCTGCCAGACCACAGTAGTGGAACACCCCTGCACAGCAGTGCGTCATGTACGATGCTTGGGTGCTTATCCTAGTGGTCAGTCACTGCTCTGTCCAGCTTGTACTGTGTGCTAGCTGCAGTAATGCGTACATGTGTACACAGGTGTGGTGGTGCATTACTGCCATAGAAACGTTCGTGTAACTATGCATGTGCATGTGTGAGGGCATCGCTTCATACAGCTCGGCTCTGACCTAGTTGGCTGCACTATGGTTGCCATGGCAGCAGAGTAGGTGCAACTTGCCACTCATCAAGCTCATTTAAAATGGTGGCAGGAGATAGAGGGAGAGGCCAGCGCACCCGCTTTGTTAGAAGCGCTTTGTTAGATCGGTTTGCCCGCGCGTTTCAGGCACGGTCAGTAATTAATGAGAATATGTTCATTTATTTCTCATTACTGGCCCGTCATTAATCTGCCCTCTGATTGGACACGCTGGCGATCACTTCTGATTCTGCACACTCTGCTTGGTCTCTTTGTTAGTCCAGATGAGCTCAGGAGAGCATTATACATCTGATCTAATCGAGCGGAATATGGCCACTGCTCAGATACGCCGCTGTGCTGAAGTCACCCTTCGTTTGTTTAATTTCCAGTCAAAACGACTGTTAAGTACAAGTTATTCATTTTCCAGGAGATTAGATACAAGAGCATGAGAAAGTCAAGTGGAAAAACTGGAGTTTTCAAAACTGGTTAAGAGCTACAGAGAAAAAGGGGCTCCTAACAACCACCTGGAAGAGCTGGTCGACACCAAAACTGCCCCCATCAGATTAACAGCACTTAAAGCTTTCATCTCTGAGAGAGAGGAGAAAATCAAGCTGATCAGATCTGAAAACATCCACAGGTGTTTCTGTCCATCCTTCCACCGTGAGAAGACGACTCAGCCCTGTGGGTCTGAAAGGATGTGTAGCTGTTCAAGAAGAACCTCAGTGAGAAAAGGAGACGGACACATCAAACAAAGAAGCTGAACGATGGACTGACCACGCCGGAGTCCAGACCTCAACACCACTGAATGTGTTTGATTACTTCAGAAAATGATCAACCAGCTTCTAAGACTGAACTTTGGAGGTGTGGAAAAATATCCCTTTGAGAAACAGAGAGCGAAACTCGTGAATGGAGGTTATAATAAAGGTCGAGAGTGGACACAGTAAATACTGAAAAAAAAACATAGTTTTTGAGGCTGTTATTAATATAGTTTCAGCTTTTTCTCTTTGAAAAGCTAGTACATGGCCACTCTATAAAATTGGGAGACTATTTAATCGTGAATGATTGCTGTAGATGTAAGGCAAAAAAGTCCAATCTATCCTAACAGTGTGACCTTTCACACTCCTACCAATCCAAAAATAATAACGTTGGTAATGACTTGTGTGCTACATTTTATCATTAGGTTGTATGGGGTTTTTGTCAGTGTTCTGTACAGCTTGTCCAGCTTTGTGGGGGGAGAATGGATGGGGTCAATTAAAGGCCACATCACAGCTCATCCACATGTGAGAACCCAAGATGCACGGAGAAAGACATTTTTTAAATGAACTGCAAAAATATATATATATCCTAGCAAATATACACCGATCAGGCATAACATTCTGACCACCTCCTTGTTTCTACACTCATTGTCCATTTTATCAGCTCCACTTACTATATAGGTGCACTTTGTAGTTCTACAGTTACAGACTGTAGTCCATCTGTTTCTCTGCATACTTTGTTAGCCCCCTTTTACCCTGTTCTTCAGGGGTCAGGACCCCCATGGACCCTCGCAGAGCAGGTACTATTTGGGTGGTGGATCATTCTCAGCACTGCAGTAACACTGACGTGGTGGTGGTGTGTCAGTGTGTGTTGTGCTGGTCTGAGTGGATCAGACACAGCAGTGCTGCTGGAGTTTTTAAACACCTCAGTGTCACTGCTGGACTGAGAATAGTCCACCAACCAAAAATATCCAGCCAACAGCGTCCTGTGGGCAGCGTCCTGTGACCACTGATGAAGGACTAGAGGATGACCAACACAAACTGTGCAGCAGCAGATGAGCTATCGTCTCTGACTTTACATCTACAAGGTGGACTGACAAGGTAGGAGTGTCTAATAGAGTGGACAGTGAGTTGACACAGTGTTTAAAAACTCCAGCAGCACTGCTGTGTTTGATCTACTCGCACCAGCACAACACACATTAACACACCACCACCACATCAGCATTACTGCAGTGCTAAGAATGATCCACCACCCAAATAGTACCTGCTCTGTGAGGGTCCATGGGGGTCCTGACCACTGAAGAACAGGGTAAAAGGGGGCTAACAAAGTACACAGAGAAACAGATGGACTACAGTCTGTAACTGTAGAACTACAAAGTGCACCTATATAGTAAGTGGAGCTGATAAAATGGACAATGAGCGTAGAAACAAGGAGGTGGTCATAATGTTATGCCTGATCAGTGTGTTTAAACCAGTCAATGCATTTAATATCTCATTATGAGTTTTAAGAATATTATAAGATTATTCAACCTATTTTTACACATTTGTGCTTGTTTTTTACAAAAGTGTCATATTTCATTGGCAGGTCATTTAAAGAAATAATGCAGGTAATTTTGCTAATAATATTAGCAAATAAGTCTTAATAACACTCAAAAGAAGTGCAATCATTGTTATAATACTCTTAGAACAACCTCTTTATGAGAAATATTAGATATATTGGCTAAATTAAGGATGCTTCGCTTGCTGCGATATAATTTTTTGCAGTGTGCATCTATTTTCCATGCTCTTACTGTTGTTACTGTAGAAACTGTGACTTACTTTGAGAGATGTTCTTATGAATTGGAAGAAGCTGCTGTTAGCATTGTGCTAAATCGCCACACGCTTGCCAGAAAGCTCAAATTGACACTCACTTTAGCTTTCAGTGAGGGAGCTTTTAGAGGTGGATGTCTAGTTTCTATCACCGCCACTGTGAACAATTCTGAAGCATTTCACACCCAACCACTCTGAATGACCATTTAATTTGCAGAAATTTCTAAAAATTGGTGGAGTTGCCCTTTAAGAATGGTGGTATGTGCTCTTATAGCACCTGGTTCCACACTGTTAGAATGTGTTACTGTGGCAGCAGGGAGCTCTCTCTGCAGTTCATTATGTTCTCTTTTCGTTGTGGAATAAGAGAGAAACAGTGTGAAAGAATGAGAGAGAGAGAGAGAGAGAGAGAGAGAGAGAGAGAGAGAGAAAGAGAGAGAGAGAGATTATTAATAGGCCTACTAGTAGTAGCATGTAATCACAAAAGTTTCAAAGATAGAGTGAGAGAGAGAGAGAGAGAGAGAGAGAGAGAGAGAGATTTGGATAGAGGCATTATTAATACTGGAACTAGCATGAAATCACAGAGGTTCCAGGGAGAGCGAGTGAGAGAGAGAATGAGGGAGAGCAAGAGCTGAGAGATGGAATGAAAAGTACTAAAGGGTGAAAGATGGAGGGAATGAAATCCAGGGAGATGTG